>NW_015505808.1:430704-479553 GCF_001515645.1 Sinocyclocheilus grahami | reverse complement strand
AGAGAGAGAGAGAGAGAGAGAGAGAGAGAAAAAGAAAAGAAAAAAAATAGGACTTTCTATTTGCTTTTAAACTGTAAACGCTTTTCACTAAGATGTCAAAAATGAGCTCCTAAAACTTACTGCCAGATTCTGGAAGATAAATTCTTCTAACAGTGGTACAAGAGGATGTGGTGCTGGTCCTTCATGAGTCACTCTCAACTTATCTGTCCATAAAGCCTATAAAAATAGTCTTAATGTATTTCACAACACATCAGAATGTTATTCTTATTAAGTAGGGGTAATTTTTTGGGATTTTTTACCCAAGCAAAGTTTCTGAGAACCTGTCACCTTGTAATTTTGGAGACTCAAGGTTGCAGTTCTGGAAAATAGTGGCACTGGCTAAAAGGTTCCTGATGGTTTCACACTTAATTCTTCACATTAATTATTAATTGTTTTGCAGTCAACATGCTCTTTTCTTCTCCACCTGTTTTTTTCTGACCCCACTGACCCAATGAGCATTTTGCTGACCAATGGTCATGCCTTAAGTTTGAAATTTCTGTATTGCATTCGTTTTTAATATTTAATCATTTTTGACTTCTCAGTCAGTTTTTTGGCTCATTTCATCCGTAAAAGAAAACCTGCCTGCAAAAAAAATTCTGCACACCTTAATAAGGAGTTGTTTTATTTCCAGTCTTCATGTACAATTATATATCACTTCTAAATGATTAAATACAAAAATAATAGTAGGTATTAAGATCGATGTGGTTTGGAATTGGTAAAATGTGCTTGGAAAAAAAATATGATCAGAATATCAACGTGCCTAATAATTATGCACACACTGTAAGATGTGCATGATCGCGAAATCGAAAGTGAACAGCGAGCGCTCATTCAAATGTGATTTCAATACCCTGCATATTGATAGCTGCTCCCTAATGTGCGAAAATAATATACAATATTAGAATGTTTGCGGGAGCGGGACACACGTTGTGGGAGTGGGCAGTAATGGTCAGAAATTCAGCGGGAGCGGGCTAAAGAAAACTGTCCTCAAGGCTCTAGGCTGCGCAATAACACATTTTTCCTAAGCTAAACCCATTCCACAGCCATACCTGTCACACACGCACAGTTTAAAAGCATTTTTTTCTTCTTGTAATCAGGAGCGCTTGTCCTCCTAATTTAAAAAATGTAGGAGCACCTTCTGATCAATAATAAAAAATTCTGATAAAAAAATTAGCCTTCCTAATACGAGGTGACATTTGACTCAAAGTGACTTACAGGGGTATTTTCTTTTTACTTTTGTAATGGCATAATTTTCATCTATGTCAAATTCAAAAATGTGTTTATAAGCTTTTTAAAATTTCTATTTAAAACAATATAATAAGAAGTAGAATAAGACAAACAGGTTACCAATCATGAAATTAGAATTAATTAAAAAAATTATTTGTACAGAGGTGGCACAGGTAAATTTTCAGACGTTTAATGAGGCTCAGATGTGGCATGAGTGCAACTAAATTCATACATTTATGTGGAGATTAATGTTTTAAATATAACATTTTGAATACAGATATATTAAATGATTTAAATAACTGAAACTATACGTTAAAAATTTAACTAAATCCGCCAGCAGGTGTCACAAGTCACTGATGTTATCACTGAATCATTCATTCAATTGAGTCGTTCGAACGGCTGATTCATTCAGGAATGAAGCAAGTGACTGTCTTTATGAATGGGTAATCATGACTCACTGACTCACTAGATTCATTCAAAAATGCACTTTCATTGAATGAATGAAACTCAGCTGTGTTTGCTTTTAGAGATGCTAAGTGGCTGAGCTGTTACTATATTTGGAACTATTTTCGTTAAAGAAATGAACTGTTGTATTGAATCAATATCACATTTGCAAACTCCTTTAATAACTATTAAAAGCTGTCACTCTCCTTATCGCGATCTGTGGGCACACAGAAAATGAGAGCACGCGAGTGAGTTCAAGACTCAAAAGCACGTGCAAATGATACGTTCAGTCATCTGTCATCGTGTTATAAGCGCGGAACCTGCGGGAATGAGTACAATTGTAATTAATAGCAGCAATCCCGGGCCGAAATTCAAGTTCTGCTCTGTGTTCTCTGCTAATAACCCGACTGTGAATGATGCGAGCGGTGTCACTATGTTGTCACTGAGAAGCTGCAGCCGTGGCCGGGAATGATTTTTGGTGTGCCGGCAGAACAACAACAACAATGTGCTACATGTTTCTTTTCCCCTAATTTTTTTACAATTGTGGAAATCCGTCGTCGCGATGGAAAACTTTAATCCCTGCATAAACAATTTATTTCAAATTTAATTCAAGCACTTTCAAGGACCTATGTTTGTTTTCAAGTACTTTCCAGGCCTTGAATCCATATGTCTGAAATTCAAGTACTTTCAAGAAGCGTGGGAACCCTGTCTTTTGTACGGAAGAGGATTAGGGCCAAGCAATAATACAAAAAAATAAAACCATCTTGAGATTAAAGTCATAAAATTTCGAGAAAAAATTTGTTACATTTTGAGAAAAAAAGTCGAGATAAAATGTTGAAATTAAACTCATAAAATTTCGAGAATAAAGTCGTTAAATTTAGAGGGGAAAAAAGTCGAAATAAAATGTTAAATAAACTCATTAAAGTACGAGAAAAAGGCCGTTAAATTTCGAGAAAAAAAGTTGAAATAAAATGTTGAGAATAAACTAATTGAATTTCGAGAAAAAAGTCGAAAATTAACACACTCGTGTCATGTTCATTTCATCTCGTTGGACAGTGTCTGCAGTGGAGAATAATGCACAGGGGAGTAGTGTATGATACGATCAACTGGGTTCGAGTCCGTCTTTTGCCAAACTCGCTTTTCTTTCTTTTCTCATCACATATCACATTAGAAAATTGGAAATCAATTGCTTAACGAGTGTTTAATAATAATGTATTAATTATGGGTAGGCAGGCTATAGGGAGGGCTTTGTTGTCCCAATAAGGCAGCATCTATTTAATATTTATTCAATAAATAAAATCATTGTTATTAAAATCAATGTTATTATTGCACAATACTGAGGTGCAAATAGTATCTGCCACTATTTATAAGTATAAATAGCATCTAATTAGCTACTACACTTATTGCAAATATCTGCTACTTTTACATAACGTAAATATAATGGCTATTTTCACTTAGTGTAAATAGCACATATCTAAAATGCTGCTGTTGTCACTTAAACGGAAGAGCGCTACCAGTGTTGCCAAAATAAGCGACTAGCGACAAATCTAGCGACTTTCCTGGACAAACCTTATTTAGTCTAGCTGAGACTCTCCGGTACTGCCCTCTCTCTCTGCGTCTGCTCTGTTCAGCGAGTGCAGAGAGGAGCAGTACTTTCAGTTAAAAAGAGATATTCTGTTGCTTCTAACTCTATTTTACATGCAAGTATAGCCGAAATCACAGCACAGCCATTGTCTTAATCGTATGTATTTGATTTCATTAGACAATGTCGTGATTAGGATTTTAGTGCAGATTAATATGTTTGAGAGATGGTTAGTCATAATATTCATTAGTTGTCTGACAACAGAAACAGTAAAATACATTAATAAAAAATGTTTTATTGAGAATTTGGCTGCATTAAAATGCAGTATGTGAGCACAGGGATGCAAGACAATACGACGCACTGACGTCATGAACATGCTAATTCGCGTATGACGTCATCTAGCGACATTAAGCGACTTTTCAGGCGGGGTTTAGCTCCTTTCCATTAGGGCCTTTCGCACCACTTTAGTTCCAGAACTAAATGTACAGTACTAAAGTACTGGGACGATTTTGCGCAAACTATTTCCCAGTACCATTTAAAGGGTTGCATTTGCACCGAGAGTATGTACTAAGTGATGTAAGCCTGTCGACAGCGACGTCATTTGTGCGCGGCGTTCAACAACAGAAACAAAGAAGAACAACGTTAACAACAGGAGGATGGTGGACGCTGTGATCGGAGCTGTGTTTTTGTTGTGTTACGCGGGTTTCACAATAATGGACATGGAAAGTCGACGTATACGTAAAGCGATTGAAAGAACGGAAAGGAGGACTAAGAATCTCCAACGACAACTGGCAGTGCTACATTTGCTACAAGTGCCTGCACTTCAGCGTCCGTCCATCTATCGCTGTTCTCCATACTTGCGAAATAAATTGACACAATGTTTACAGTATGTTTACACAGTGTTTTAAATTATTGGGGTGTTTTCGTACGCGTTTGGCCAATCAATGTCTACTTACGTCACGATTAGTACCAGTTGTGCTGGGTAGACCCCGCTCCGGAGTAGGAGCTAATTTGGTTCTCGAAAAAAGCAGTCCGGTACTAAAATTGCACCCAGTTACGGTGGTGCGAAAATGCCAAAAAGTGAGTAGTTCCACAATTAGTTCTGGTACTATGAAAAGGTTCCCGCGGTGCGAAAGGCCCTATTATTGAAAGAAGCTGGCAACACTGAGCGCTACTCGTGTGAAGCGCGCTGCACGGATCATTATTAGCTCTGCCTATAGACAGCGCAGTGCGAGCTAGGAACAAATGCGTTTACTCGCAAGTCTCGATCAGGCGATCACCGAACAGTGCTGTGAGAAGCGCTCGAGTTTGGAGCAGAGCTCTCCTATACAAACCAGAGGACGCTGTGATTGGAGCTGTGTTTTTGTTGTGTCTCGCGGGTTTCACAATAATGGACATGGAAAGTCGACGTATACGTAAAGCGATTGAAAGAACGGAAAGGAGGACTAAGAATCTCCAACGACAACTGGCAGTGCTACATTTGCTACAAGTGCCTGCACTTCAGCGTCCGTCCATCTATCGCTGTTCTCCATACTTGCGAAATAAATTGACACAATGTTTACAGTATGTTTACACAGTGTTTTAAATCATGGGGGTGTTTTCGTACGCGTTTGGCCAATCAATGTCTACTTACGTCACGATTAGTACCAGTTGTGCTGGGTAGACCCCGCTCCGGAGTAGGAGCTAATTTGGTTCTCGAAAAAAGCAGTCCGGTACTAAAATTGCACCCAGTTACGGTGGTGCGAAAATGCCAAAAAGTGAGTAGTTCCACAATTAGTTCTGGTACTATGAAAAGGTTCCCGCGGTGCGAAAGGCCCTATTATTGAAAGAAGCTGGCAACACTGAGCGCTACTCGTGTGAAGCGCGCTGCACGGATCATTATTAGCTCTGCCTATAGACAGCGCAGTGCGAGCTAGGAACAAATGCGTTTACTCGCAAGTCTCGATCAGGCGATCACCGAACAGTGCTGTGAGAAGCGCTCGAGTTTGGAGCAGAGCTCTCCTATACAAACCACAGATGTCACAGTGATTTAAACTAGTTTAAAGGCAGATGAAACCGTGCTGCCATTCTCAACAAAACTGACGCGGAAAACAGGAGAAACACTGTGTGAATCAGTTAGAATACATTTCAATCCACAAATTAATATTTACAATGGATTTCCACTGGACGTAAACAACATATGCTGTTCTGTGTCAGCTGCGTCATGCCGGATCTGTTTCCTACGTTGTTGTGATTTGATCTGAACGGAAACAGCGTATCCATGTGACGCAGCTGACACAGAACAGCATACGTTGATTACGTACAGCTGATATTCTCCAAAATGGCACCAGGGTGATATGGAGGAGACGAATTGTTAAATAAAGTCGTAATTTTTTTTCTTTCTTTTGTGCACAAAAAGTATTCTTGTAGCTTCGTATAATTGAGGATGAACCACTGATGTCACATGGATTATTTTACAGATCTTCTTGCTATGTTTCTGGACATGGGAACATTTCAGTTGTATTGCTGTCTATGCAGGGTCAGACAGCTCTCAGATTCCATCAAAATATCTTAATTTGTGTTCCGAAGATGAACGAAGGTCTTACGGGTTTGAAACGATATTAGGTTGAGTAATTAATGACAGAATTTTCATTTTTGGGTGAACTAACCCTTTAATGAGTTTATTCTCAACATTTTATTTCGACTTTTTTCTCAAAACATAAATTACTTTATTCTCGAAATTCAATGGGTTTAATCAACATTTTATCTCCACTTTTTTTCTTGCAATTTAACGACTTTTTTCTCATAATTTAATGAGTTTATTCTCAATTTTATTTAAACTTTTTTCTTGAAATTTAACAAGTTTTTTTTCAATTAAATTCAATTCAAGATACAAATAGTTGCAAAGCAACTTTACAGAAAATTAAGTTTCTACAATATTTAGTAGTAGCTTATCAGTGGTGACTGTCAGTTTATGTACATATGGCAGAAATGTACGGAAAAATCAATTAAAGATGTAATCAACAGACGATGAACACTATTAACAGCAATTATTATATGATGCAATCAAACTTATAGCAAATTTGGTAGTTCTGTATGTTGTTTCAGGGTTGGCATCATCTGAGGTCCTCTGAGGGGTTTGCATCATCTCTTCTCAGGTGTTCTGGATCCTTTTCAGAACGATGAGCTATGTAAGAATTGACATGTTTCAGAAAGGCGGGGCATAGAGGAGAAACAATAATGTACATTATGTGGAAAATAATGTGTTTTTTTAACCTTAAACCGCATAAACACATTGCATTACACCAAATAAATGTTATTTTTAGCAACATCATATGACCCCTTTAAAGTCTGCCCTTGAATACCTGTATAGTTTTGTAATAGATCTATGAATATATCATGATCTATGGTGTCGAACGCAGCACTAAGATCAAGTAAAACTAGCAATGAGATGATGAGATGCATTATTTGAATGCTTGGCCAAAGAGATGTGTCTTTAATCTAGATTTAAACAGAGAGAGTGTGTCTGAACCCCGAACGTTATCAGGAAGGCTATTCCAGAGTTTGGGAGCCAAATGCGAAAAAGCTCTACCTCCTTTAGTGGACTTTGCTATCCTAGGTACTACCAAAAGTCCAGAGTTTTGTGACCTTAGGGAGCGTGATGGATTGTAGCGTGGTAGAAGACTAGTTAGGTATGCAGGAGCTAACCCATTAAGGGCCTTATAGGCAAGTAATAATATTTTGTAACTGATACGGAACTTAACAGGTAGCCAGTGCAGAGACTGTAAAATTGGGGTAATATGATCATATTTTCTTGACCTGGTAAGGACTCTAGCCGCTGCATTTTTGACTATCTGTAGCTTGTTTATTGAAGATGCAGGACAACCACGTAGCAGTGCATTACAGTAGTCCAGTCTAGAGGTCATGAATGCATGAACTAGCTTTTCTGCATCAGAAACAGGTATCATGTTTCGTAACTTGGCAATGTTTCTAAGATGGAAGAATGCCGTTTTTGTAACATGGGAAATATGATTTTCAAAAGACAAGTTGCTATCTAATATAACACCCAGATTTTTGACTGTAGAGGAAGTAACCGTACATCCGTCTAGTTGCAAATTGTAATCCACGAGATTCGGCGTACTGTCTTTTGGTCCAATAAGTAATATCTCTGTCTTATCCGAATTTAATAGGAGAAAATTATTGGTCATCCATTCTTTTACATTTTTAACACACTCCGTTAGCTTAGATAATTTAGAAGTTTCATCTGGTCTTGTTGAGATATATAGTTGAGTATCATCGGCATAACAGTGGCAACTAATCCCGTATTTCCTAATAATATTTCCAAGTGGCAACATGTATATCGAAAATACCTAGGACAGATCCTTGTGGCACTCCATGTTTTACTGGTGATAATTGAGATGACTCCCCATTTAAATGAACAATGTGGTAGCGATCGGACAGGTAGGATCTAAACCATCTTAAAGCCTGCCCTTGGATACCTGTATAGTTTTGTAATCGATCTATGAGTATGTCATGATCTATAGTATCGAATGCAGCACTAAGGTCAAGTAAAACTAGCAATGAGACACAGCCTTGGTCTGACGCAAGCAGCAAGTCATTTGTAATTTTAACAAGTGAGGTTTCTGTGCTATGGTGGGGCCTGAAGCCTGACTGAAATTCTTCATAGAGATGCTAGATTTTTTGCAGGAAGGAGCACAATTTTTGACACAATTGTTTTCAAAAATTTTAGACATAAACGGAAGATTTGAAATAGGTCTGTAATTTGCCAGTTCACTAGGATCTAGTAGTAGTTTCTTAATAAGAGGCTTAATAACCGCCAGCTTGAATGGTTTTGGGACGGGACCTAAAGATAACGACGAGTTAATAATATTGAGAAGCGCTTCTCCTGCTACAGGTAACAACTCTTTCAGTAATTTAGTGGGTACAGGATCTAACAGGCATGTTGTTGGTTTAGATGCAGTGATAAGTTTATTTAGCTCTTCCTGTCCTATAGTTGTAAAGCACTGCATTTTATCTTTTGGTGCGATGAATGAAGCTAAAGTATTATACGCTGTAGAATCTACATTTTTTATTGTATTTCTGATGTTATCTATTTTATCAGTGCAGAAATTCATAAAGTCATTACTATTAAACTGTGCGGGAATATTTAGATCGGGTGGCGTCTGGTTATTTGTTAATCTAGCCACTGTGCTAAATAAAAACCTAGGATTGTTTTGGTTATTTTCTATGAGTTTGTGGATATGCTCGGCCCTGGCAGCTTTTAGAGCCTGTCTATAGCTGGACATACTGTTTTTCCACGCAATTCTAAAAACTTCCAAGTTAGTTTTTCTCCATTTGCGCTCAAGACTACGAGTTTCTTTCTTGAGAGAATGGGTATTACTGTTGTACCATGGCACAGTACGTTTTTCTCTAACCTTTTTCAATTTGATGGGGGCAACAGCTTCTAATGTATTAGAGAATATAGTGCATATAGACGAATATAGTTCATCTAGTTCATGTGTATTTATATGTACAGAAAGCAGTTGAGATAAATCAGGCAGGTTATTTGTGAATCTGTCTTTGGTGGCTGGAACAATAGTTCTGCCCGGACGATAATGCAGAGCCATATAGTTAATATTAGTAATACGCAGCATGCACGATACAAGGAAATGGTCAGTAACATCATCACTTTGAGGTACGATATCTATATCAGTAAGATCAATTCCATGCGATATAATTAAATCTAGCGTATGATTAAAACGATGAGTGGGCCCGGTGACATTTTGCTTGACTCCAAAAGAGTTTATTAGGTCAGTAAACGCAAGTCCTAATGCATCATTTGTATTATCAACGTGAATGTTAAAATCTCCGACAATTAGCGCTTTATCAACAGTAACCAATAGGTCTGAGAGGAAATCTGCAAATTCTTTTAGCAAATCTGTATACGGCCCTGGTGGTCTATACACAGTAGCCAGAGCAAGAGATACGATAGATTTCTTTTGCATATCTGACAGTGTAACATTAAGCAGAAGTATTTCAAATGAGTTAAATCTGTATCCTGTTTTCTGAGTAACATTGAGAATATCACTATATATTGTTGCATCACCTCCGCCATGACCAGTCTGACGGGGCTCATGCTTATAACAGTAGATTGGTGGAGTAGACTCATTTAGACCAATATAAGAATTTGGTTTTAGCCAGGTTTCAGTCAAGCAGAGAACATCAAAACTATTATCTGTGATCATTTCATTTACAATAACTGCTTTGGGTGCGAGTGATCTAATGTTTATGAGCCCAAACTTTAAAAATAGTTTTTGTTAATTTATTTTACATTTTTTCTGGTTTACTCACGATCAGATTTTTTTTCTAGATCCTGCATTAAAATTATTCTGACCTCCCTATTCGGGGAACAGACACAGTCTTAATAGATTGGACAGCGCAAGTACTTCTATCATTTAAGCGGGTAGAACAAAAGCCATCATAGCAGTTATTTGAGAATTGGCTTACTAGTCATATGGAGCGTAGCGTCCTGGAGATGTTGTCCGACAGGAGTTCTGCTCCGACTCTGCTGGCGTGCAGGCCATCAGCATGAAAAACCCTAGGACGCTCACAGAAAAGATTCAAATTATTAACAAAGAGCAGTTTCTGTTCTTTACACCATGACAATAACCATTCATTTAATGCAAAGTTTACTGAACCTTTCGTTTCCTCGTCGAAATGTGGGAAGTGGTCCTGACACGGTGATCGTCGTCGCGGGCGATGTGTTGCACAGGGTCTCGATCAGGCTCCTGAAGTCCCTCTTCAGTGTCTCCGTCTGCCGCAGCTTGGTGTTGTTAACCCCGGCGTGAAGCATGACCACTCCGGGGCTCTCGTCGCCCTTCAGGATCGCGGGTGTCTGCACAGAAACATCGAGAAGACAAGCACCAGGGAAACAGTGAGTGTGCACTTTACCTTCGGGTAACGTAGTACAGACGTGCCGGATGATGGAGTCTCCGACGATCACAGCGTCGCGTTCCGTCTCGCGGAAGGTAAGCGAAGCGGTTCCGGGTGGAGATCTCGAATTCCCGGAGGCGGAGATGTCGTCGCCCGGGGCCTGGCTCGCGTCTTCCGCTGCGGGTGCACCAAGGGTTCGTGGTGTCCCGGCGCCGGAGTGAAGGACATCTGGGAAGATCGCATCCTGGGTGCACCGGGCCTGTGCAGAGAAACACACGGAGTAGAGGTGGTGGGACTGTTAGCAGCGCGCTGTATACTTACCCTGGACTTGTGAGCGTCAGCCTGGGATGTTTCCAGCACGGCTCTCCGTTCCCCCAGCTGGGCCTGCTTCTCCACAGCCTCCAGCTCGAGCTGCACTGAAAGGTTTAGTGAATCCCAAAAAGGTGGTTTATTACCGCGAGGTGGGGACAAAGTCCATGGACACATACTGGACTACAAACAAAAACTGTACAAAACAAAACTGCAACAATGTGCAAAGAAAGGCTACACCAAATACTTTGGTCCAATTTTCAACAGGGTCTCTCCTTTAGTTTTCAACAAACAAGACTGTCTTGATAAGCTCTATAGCTCTTTATTTATAAGGGCTAGCTCCCCCTTCAGACTGTACCAAATGAACAAACAGGGTCCATACATGCAATACATTATACACCAAAGAAAACAGTACAGTTTTGGGTGCCTGGCCTATAAACGACTTCAAAATCGAATGGTTGAATAGCTAAAAACCATCGTGTAATTCTAGAATTAGTGTCTCTCATTTGACCCAACCAGGACAGGGCCCGATGATCATTTTCCAGTCTAAATTTACGGCCCAGCAAATAATAACGCAGGGAGTCCAGGGCCCACTTGATTGCCAAACACTCCTTCTCTACCGTAGAGTATCTAGATTCACGGGGAAGAAGCTTCCTACTGATTTAAGCTACCAGCCTTAGTTGCCCTGAATCTCCCTGCAACAAAACGTCTCCAATGCCGTGCTCAGAAGCATCTGTTTGTACAGTAAAAGTCTGTTCAAAATCAGGACTCTGCAGTATTGGCTCCTTGCGGAGAGTCCTGAAAAGCAAGTTCACATTCATCAGTCCACACCACCTTGTTTGGTTTGTCCTTTTTGGTGAGGGTGGTCAGCGCAGAAGCTCGTGCAGAAAAGTTTGGTATAAAATGTCTATACCAACCAATGAGGCCAAGGAAGGACTGCACCTGTTTCTTAGTCTGTGGTCTTCCAGCAGACTTAATAGCCTCAATTTTGCTGACTTGAGGCCAAATCACTCCATGACCCAGAACAAATCCCAGGTACTGTGTTTCTCACTTGACCAAAAAGCACTTGTCAGGGCGAAGAGTGAGGCCTGCACTTTTAATCCTCTCTAGAACATCCTTTAGGTGAAGCAGATGTTCTTCTCATGACAGGCTATAGATGACAATGTCGTCAAGATAGGCAGCTGCGTACCCCTTGGTACCTCGAAGGAGCTGATCCATCATTCATTGGAAGGTGGACGGTACTCCATGAAGTCCAAAAGGTGTCCAAAAAATGGAAGTGTCCAAACGGTGTTCGGAAGGCTGTCCCTTCCTGACTCTCTAGGGTCAACGGGACCTGCCAATAGCCCTTACAGAGGACTAGGGTGCTGATGTACTTGGCTCGTCCCAGTCGCTCCACAAGGTCATCTACCCTGGGCATAGGATAGGAGTCGAACTTACTGACACCGTTTACTTTCCGTTAATGTTTCAATGTCGTCAAGATAGGCAGCTGCGTACCCCTTGGTACCTCGAAGGAGCTGATCCATCATTCATTGGAAGGTGGACGGTACTCCATGAAGTCCAAAAGGTGTCCAAAAAATGGAAAAAAATGGAAGTGTCCAAACGGTGTTCGGAAGGCTGTCCCTTCCTGACTCTCTAGGGTCAACGGGACCTGCCAATAGCCCTTACAGAGGTCTAGGGTGCTGATGTACTTGGCTCGTCCCAGTCGCTCCACAAGGTCATCTACCCTGGGCATAGGATAGGAGTCGAACTTACTGACACCGTTTACTTTCCGTTAATGTTTATTGAACTTGGCTTTTCTGCGGCTTCCTAGGTCTCCCGTAAAACATCAAGAGGACCTCTGACTGGGTGAGCGTACAGGAGTTCAAACGGAGAAAATTCTGTTGCTGCTTGAGGTACCTCTCGATACGCAAACAGCAGATATGGCAGCCACTTATCCCAATCTTTTCCAGTCTCTGAAACAAACTTTTTCAGCATATTTTTCAAGGTTTTGTTAAACCTTTCAACCAAGCCATCTGTCTGAGGATGATAAGGGGTGGTTCTTACTCTTAATTCCCAAGAGTTGATAAACCTGGTGAAGAGTGCGGCTCATGAAATTTGGTCCTTGATCTGTTAGGACTTCTTTAGGTATGCCTACTTGAGTGAAGAGTCCGAGAAGTGCAGTTGCTACCTGCTTAGCCGTAACTTCTCTGAGAGGATAAGCCTCAGGGTATCTAGTGGCATAGTCACAGATAACAAGAATGAATCTGTTCCCTGACTGGCTCCTTTCCAGTGGACCTACCACATCTACCCCAATACACTCAAACGGCATATCAATGACAGGTAATGGGTTCAGTGGTGCATGTGCAGGTATGTAACTAGTTGTAAGTTGACACTTGGGGCAGGACTTGCAGTACTCTTTCACTAACGTATACATCTTAGGCCAATAAAATCTCTTAGAAATTCGCATTAGGGTCTTCATAAAACCTAAGTCACCAGACCAAGGGACCGTATGTCCAAGCTCAAGCCCCTCTTTCCTGTAAGCTTCAGGTACAACCAACGGAGTTCCTTCTTCCTTACTCTTTCTATAGAGTAGGCCTGCCTTGAGAACATATGTTTCTCCCAAACCCTGCAAGAAACAACCTTCCTCCTCAGCTTGCTTAAAACACTCCACTAGAGAGGGGTCTTTCCTTTGTAGCTTCGACTAGGTTGTTAGATATGGTAATATCAGAATCTGTTAGTTCAGGTTCCCCCAAATCTAAGCCTGAGAGGCGAGAGAGAGAGAGAGAGAGAGAGAGAGACGGCGCAGTTGAAAAAGGCATCTCCTTCCAAGTATTAGTCTCCGTCTCCTGCCTTATATGCTGGGTTTGGGCTCTCATAACTACACCACACCAAGCGGTGCCCTGCACTAGACCTGCCAAAATGGGGACATCAGTGCCCAGCAAAATGGGATAGGGGAGACTAGTAGCTACCCCTACTCTCATCAGATAAGGCTGGCTGTGTATCGCAATATATACATCTGCTGTGGGTAACTCTGCTCTATCTCCATGTACACAGACAACTGAGACAGTTTCATCCTCATTCCATATATCTCTAGGGATGTACTGAGACTGTACCAGAGTACGGGAGCAACCTGTGTCTATCAGTGAAGTGAGTGGTTTGCCATTAAGCAAGACGGTTATAATGGCCTCTGGGGTAAGGGCATGGGTGGAGGAATGATTAGGACGGGACACCCAGCAGAGACTGGTGGTTTTGGGTTTTTTCAAGGGGCAAAGGGGGCTAGTGTGACCAGGTTCTCCACAATTAAAACACACAACATCTGTCCTGTCAGACTGTTGCCTTAATGGTGGGGCCTTAGCAGTATAAGTCTTGTTGTGGGTATGCTTCAGTATGTTGATTTGGCTAGTGTTATGAGAGTTTGAACCAACCCCAATCCTTTCAGACTTACCCCTGCCAGGATGTAAGATGCCTGCATACCGATAGTGTCCAGGGCCTTTTCATGCAGCAATGCAGGCCTCAACAAGTGTAGCAGCTTCTGCAGCAGTGGAGGGATTCCTTTCTTTAACCCAAGTCCTTACTTCTGGGTGGAGTACTCATGAATATTGCTCCAACACCAGAGTCTCCATAATGTCCTCTTTGTTGCAACTGCCAATTTTTACCCATTTGCAGAACAAATCCTTGAGGGTGACGTAAAGTTCTCGGGCAGTCTCCTCCTCTAATGTCTCACGGGCTCAGAATCTCAGTCTATATGTTTCAGAGTTTATTTCATACTTGGCCAAAATTGGCTGTTTGACCGCATTATAGTCCTGTGACAGCATAGGTTCCATAGAGACAAAAGCACTCCGTGCTTTCCCAGTCAACAACGGGATAAGGCATATAGCCCAGTCCTCCTTTGGCCATTTATAGACTTCCGCCAGTCTTTCAAAGGTAGTTAAATAATGTTCAATGTCATTGTTGTCCTCCAGCCTTGCCATATGTAGCTCTTGGTCCATCACTCGAGCTGGTTTCCCTGTAGTAGTAACCCCAGCCCTGGTGTGTTCAAAGTCCAGCTGTATCCGGTTGACCTGATGTTGGAGGACTTTGTATTGTTGTTCCCGACGCGCCGTCTCTCTCTCTTGCCTCTCATCACGCTCTCGCTGATATCTCATGAAATTCTCGAACATACGAGCAAGACTTGTGATGGCCCCATCTCCACCACATGAAGTAATTTCAGCAGTAGCTGAAACTTCAGTGGCACCTTGTCCCACCTCTTGCTCACTGCCCTCCTCAGGCTGACCCCTCAGCTTTGGCAGCATCTTGATGAGCAAAAAAAAATCCAACTTGTTTATGACCAGGGTTATCCCACTTCTGACACCACTTGTAAAAGATGGCCCAGTGGTCAGAGGAAATAATTACAATCAAGCTGGTCTGAGGTTTAGTGAATCCCAAAAAGGTGGTTTATTACCAGGAGGTGTGGACAAATTCCATGGACACATACTGGACTACAAACAAAAACTGTACAAAACAAAACCGCAACAATGTGCAAAGAAAGGCTACACCAAATCCTTTGGTCCAATTTTCAACAGGGTCTCTACTTTAGTTTTCAACAAACAAGACTGTCTTGATAAGCTCTATAGCTCCTTATTTATAAGGGATAGCGCCCCTTCAGACTGTACCAAATGAACAAACAGGGTCCATACATACAATACATTATACACCAAAGAAAAGAAAATAATAAAACATTACACATACACAGAAATAACAATCTGCACAGACCCACTTAAACACACCATAAAAAAAAGAAAAAGAAAAGTAAAAATCGTTCAGCTGCTATTCCCCCTTCCCCCAGACAAAACTACCAATGGTTCAGTCCAATAAGGGGCATGCTAATGCTATAAACACCAGTTTGATCCACATGGTCTGTTTGATGGTACAGCTTGAGACTGGAAGGCCAACAGCCAAAACAAAATGTTTTGGGAAAATTCTCACCCGAAATAAAGGTAATTCTGACTGAAATTAAACTATATTGTGACATTCTTTAAAAAGAATAACTGATTGAACAAAATGTTGGCCAACAAAAAAAACAGCAACATAGTATCATACTCATTTGAAACGGGCACAACAATTACACAACACCATGATGATTTAAAAGATGCTAAATGCCGGCATAATCAAGTAATGATGTGTGCATGTGTATCAAGTACAGGTATTTTCTTGTCTGTCACCAAGCTTACCTTGTAATGTTTGTGAATGGAGTATTAACAATGTACGCGAGATTAGCGGCAACCACACTGGCGATGCTAATGGGCTAATAGCCGACTCGGGAAATCAAAATAAAACTAGTGATAAGGCTCGCTGATTGTTTTTGTTGTAGAATACGATAAGAGGACCTATTCACACGTTATAGAAACGAAAATGACGGTGTTTAAAATTGATTTTAAGAAAAAAGACTATAAAGAATTAACTTGACGGAGCTCAACCTCAAAACACACGGCAGCAACAAACATAACGTCTTTATTCTCGAACTTTAATTAGTTTATTCTCAACTTTTTTTCTCTCTCTAAATTTAACGACTTTAATCTCGAGATTTGTATCTTTTATTGGTATTAAGGTTTTATTTTTTTATTATAGCTTGGCCCTAATCCTCTTCCGTACTTTTGATAAATTTAATGTTTGAAAAATTTACTGACCCCAAACTTGAGTGGTATTGTTGCTGTACAAGAAAAATGTAAAGTGTGAAATATAGATAATACATTCTGAAATTAAAAGTAAAGGTATACAATGGTTAAACCTTTAATGAATATCTTAGGATGGCATTAATAGGGTAGCTCATCCAAAAATGTGGACTTTTGTGTTCCACAGAAGAAAGTCATTTAGTTTTTAAATGACATGAATTTTTTTCTGACCACCTAGTATCCTCTTGATGGCAGTTTGAAAATGCCTGGCCTAAATGTTACAGGTTTGCTTGCATGTGTGGGTAATTGAAAAGTCCAATCTCATTATTGTGCCCTTGAACAAGGGAACAAGGTACTTAATTTTTTTGCTTGCAGACTGTCCCTGCAATTACTGTAGTTTAGTGGCTTTAGGTAAACAGCACCTGCAAAGTGACAAGTAATTCTCTAATTACTAGAGAAATTAAGCTTCTATTTTAATAAAGCAGATGAAGCCATACACACATAATACAGGGATATTGGAGATGTTCCTATTGTAGCACAAGGATTGAATTTGCATGTCTGTTTGTAGAGGAGCATTGCAAATGTAAATATATCAGTCAAGTCACAATTTCATAAAGACAATCAGTATGACATTACACAAAAAAAAAAAGAAACGGAACAACAAGCAAAGATTCATCATTGGTGATGTTTACTTTGGGCAATGAGCTACAACCACAAAAGACAGTATGCAAGGAGAGTAAATATTATGGCAAGATTATGAACAGATCAGAAAGAATTCTCATTGACAATGCAAGATTGTTGAGTACATTTTAAAGCAATAACATTCAATTAAAAAAAAATTAATACATTTCTACTAATACAGTATAAGAGCAAAGAATAATTTTTAAAAACCATCCCATTCCTCAGTAACACTGTTGTTGTTTTTTAAATGCAAATAGAAAAATATCCATAGATGAAAAAAGGTATCCAATCTGAGCTGGTTTATAGTCTGACATAATACGCTGGAAAATACTGGTTGTCTTATTGACATCAGCTTTGAAAAATTGAAATACTGTGAGACACTTCTCCACTGTAAATAAAAAAACTTTTCTTTTAAAGAAAGTAAAGCAAATGACACTGCAACCAACAAATCTGCATTTGTCCTTCAGCACTCAGACTACGGAGTATAAAACCAGTGAATGAAAGACCAAGAGGCAAAAGAGAAATCGCCACATCTATGGATATGATACAAAGCTTGTCAAATTCTTATTTCACATACCATTGAAATAGTACAGGACTGATCAGCTCTCCGATCTCAAACACATTTGTAATCTCTGCTGGCTTTTGTGCTGCATGCAATACAATATAGAAGTCACTAGAATATTTGATCTAATCTAGATGATACAAAATGCTCACGTAATGAGGACTTCACTTTAAGTAACACCTGAAATCTTTTTAATATGCTTTGTAAATTTGAAAATGCTCACGTAATGAGGACTTCACTTTAAGTAACACCTGAAAACTTTTTAATATGCTTTGTAAATTTGAAACACATGGATTAACCAAGGGTTAGGTTTAAAAAAAAAAAAAGTTTGAATAGCTTATAAATTATGTTCTTTGATGCAAATCAAAACATATATTGATTGTTTTTTAAACACTGCATAAATGTAAATTATATACAAGCATACAGAAATCATCTCTAAAATACCTCAGGGCACATGGGGAAATTTCAGAATAACTAAGCTATTGAAGGTGCAAAATGTGAGGATGTTTCCTCACTGTAGACTATTCCTCAGTCGGCTGCATCCAAAAGAGGACAAAAGCACAGGATAAAGTGTTTAAACATACAATACCATAAAACAAAAAGAGAGAGAAAAGCACAATCATTCTTTTAGAAAGCCTCAAGTGAAGCACAGAATAATTGAGCTGGGTGAGGAACGACAATAAAAGAAGCAAATAAACGTGTGAAGGGAATGCTGATGATCAGCTCATCTCCTCTTCACTCATCGTCGCTGTGGCTCCCCTCTGACTGCTCCTGAAAACAAACACACAACGATATTACACACACGTGCGGACCACAGAGCGCCCCGCGGCAGAGCTTCAGTGACCTCCGTCACGCCCACACCACACCTGACTGATTGCTGGTCCGCAGAGGCTCATTATTCGTGGACTGAGCTGGTTACTGAATGCACCTCCTTATTTCTGGTTAATGAGACAATCTAACACTGACTCATGGGCCTTGGTCACACGGCTCTGACATATTCACACTGACTTCATACGAGGATTGATATTCAGTCATGAAGCAATTACACAATGGAAAGAAAGCGTATGTGAAAGCGAGAGAAACAGAGAGACTTACATTTCCCTCTTGAACTGCGGCAGATGGGATAAAGAGAGAGGAATTAAAACTAAGTTTAAGGGCACAGTATATCCTTTTTCTGTTAAATGATTCCCTCGCGGAACTGCATAACATCTCAAACACCTCTTAGAAGATGAAAGATAAGGACTAAGCATCTAGAATTCTTTGTTGAGATATTAGAGGCTGTCTGTGGGCTACATTTTGAGTGGAAGCACATCTTCGCAGTTAGCCGTCCCGTAAGCTCTCAATAAAAGCCTGTTTTTTTGGTGATAATATCCTCCTCAAGCATGTTCAGTTAAAATGTCAATGTATGCACCTGAGCTTTTTGAATACAATAATCTAATTAAGCTAAATGTCAACCTGCTAAACAGACTGTATCAATGACAGGCCTATTTGATGAGAGGATTGGTGGACCTACGTTCTCCTCCTGTTCTTCCTCGCTGTCATCATCACTGACCACGGGCTTGGCCTTTCCACGACTTGGTCTCTTCTTGCCTTTGTCCTGACATCTCTCGTCCCGATTACTCTGCCTAATTTTCACCTTCACTGATTTAGCTTGGATTAAAAAGAAAAGAAAATCAGAATAAAAGAGAATTGAAATAAAATTAACTCCACAGCGAAAAAGATATATAAATACAAATTAGCTTACAGAAATAGTCATTTTAACAGAATAACACTACGACAACCCATATTGTTTCAAATTCCACTCACATCTATTAAAAGCCCATCCTTTCAAATACCACCCACATCCTTCTAATTCCCTAAGTACTTTGCTGTTAACCTGTTTGCTTGATCAAATGTACACTGAATACTAAACATCCCTCATGAAATGCTTAGTGTTTTGTGGTCTTCAGTGTGTGGCCTTTAGATCAACAATATGCCAGTGTACTCAAAAAAAAAAAAAAATACAGAATTCACTTTTAGTAGATATACATATCTAAATTGTAATCTTTTCTTTTTAAAAACAAAAATGACTCATCCTGCACCGAATTTTGTCCAATTAGATGCTCTCGATTAAGAATGTCCTTCCCACTAATACAACAAGCAATTGACTAGCAAGTAGAAAATCATGTTCACCTATGTGATGCCTCAAGCCAACTTTCTACTATCTCTGACATTTGCATACAATTGTCACATTTTGTCCCCTAGCAGAGGTTGCATGGAACTTTCAAACTGGCCATTAAGCAACTGTTACACTCACTTATTCAAGTAAAAAGAAAAAAAAGATTTTATAATTATATCTGCACAAAACAAATGACCGCCAATACATCTAAAAGAACAAACATATATATTCATAACCACTTATTTTACAAAAATAATGTTTAAAGATTAATGTTTTAAAGCAAAAACATTAATAATTCTCACCTCAATGTTTTAAAATAAAATGCATCAAATCTGGTCTGGTGGCCGCTTTTGTTCTAGTTGCAAAAGGTTAAATATTTCAATGCTCAAATCAGTTCTGAAAATTCTGATCGGAACTCTGCAGTCCTTATACTACTCTTGAATGGAAATCATTGACTTCAGAGATAATGAAAAGGCGGCTTTATGACTATTTAAAAAAAGGGTTTAGGCTTTTGATATGTGCCTCTTACTTTAACAAAACAAAGAAAACTGCACTTCTCAAGCAATTTTAAGGGGTATGTTGAGCCTGAGTTTAATCAGTATCAGTAAACTAGTCCTTTGTTAATGAAAAATCTTACATTCTTCCTCTGATTCCTCGTCATCATCATCATCATCATCATTGCTGTCATCATCGCTTTCCTCCCTAGCAAGCTTTTGTCTTGCACTCTTGAATACTGACTGGAGAACAATCGAGTCCTCATAGATCTACAAAAAGCAAAGGGTGAATTAAAAGTAATAACACAAACAAACAAAACAGGAACAAATTAAGATATCTTTAATGCCAGTAATCTGCATGTCAATACATTTCTGAACATTTTTTAAAAGCTGGAAAGGTGAAGTGAAAATATTAATATTAATAAACCTATGTGCAGCAGTCCTTTCAAATAAAAAGTGATGCTAAGGACTGTTTGAAGAGACAGGATAAAAAGTTTATTATATTTTTGCAGAGGTCTGGACTACAGACCTCTGAAATACACAATCCACCATGAAAGTACTGCGTAAAGAGATCTGCATAAAAATTATGTAAATATATAAATATAATGTGCATTTCTTATAAAGCTTTAAATTAATTACACGTGGGTATGGGCAGTAATACACTTCAGACAAACCCAAAATCCAAATTTTATAGTGCATGATAGCCACTGTTCAAACAGATCAGTGACTATTCAAGTCTTTGTACAGTAATAGGGCCTTTCGCACTGTGGGAACCTTTTCATAGTACCAGAACTAATTGTGGAACTACCCACTCTTTGGCGTTTTCGCACCGCCGGAACTGGGTGCAATTTTAGTACCGGACTGCCTTTTTCGAGAACCAAATTAGCTCCTACTCCGGAGCAGGGTCTAACCGGCACAACTGGTACTAATCGTGACGCAAGTAGACATTGATTGGCCAAACGCGTACGAAAACCCCCTCACCCGCCATGATTTAAAACGCCGTGTAAACATACTGTAAACATTGTGTAAACTTATTTTGCAAGTATGGAGAACAGCGATAGATGGACGGATGCTGAAGTGCAGGCACTTGTAGCAAATGTAGCACTGCCAGTTGTCGGTTGAGATTTTTAGTTCTCCTTTCCATTCTTTCAATCGCTTTACGTATACGTCAACATTCCATGTCCATTATTGTGAAACCCGCGAGACACAACAAAAACACAGCTCCGATCACAGCATCCTCCATCCTCCTGTTGTTCTTCTT
Source organism: Sinocyclocheilus grahami (assembly GCF_001515645.1). NCBI lineage: Eukaryota > Metazoa > Chordata > Actinopteri > Cypriniformes > Cyprinidae > Sinocyclocheilus > Sinocyclocheilus grahami. Next base: position 458,257 of record NW_015505808.1, on the reverse strand, counting down.
TGTTTCCGTTGTTGAACGCCACGCACAAATGACGTCGCTGTCGACCGGCTTACGTCACTTCCTAGTACACGCTGTCAGTGCGAATGCAACCCTTTAAATGGTACTGGGAAATAGTTAGCGCAAAATCTTCCCAGTACTTTAGTACTGTATATTTAGTTCTGGAACTAAAGCGGTGCAAAAGGCCCTTATGACATGCTTACTGTCTGCATATATGACAGGCACTTCATGGAATTCATGCAACATATAATCACTGCAAAACCGTGGTGTAGTGCTACTAGGCAATTCATACAGTAATGGAAGGTGTTCAATCCATTTATTCACTCACCTGAGAGCCCTCTAGATTATAAGTCTGAGCATTGTGACAAAGAAGCATGACGTCTTTCTCCAGATCGCTCACACCCCTGTACTTGTGGCTGCGCACACGCTCCTGCAAGAACAAGAACATTTCTAACACCGAAACATCCTTCACCTATAGGGGCCAACTTTAACAACTCAGGGAATTGCCAGTTAAGAGTTACTACAGATAATGAGAGAAACCAACATTATTAATTGAACACAAAAAACACGTTAGGCAAGTAAAGCAACCTTTATAAGGACGAAAACATCAGTTTATCTCGTCTTGAAACAAAAAACAATTCTCTATGGCAGGGTAATCCCGTTCTCATCCAGCTGGAGTAATGAGTGTGCAAGTTCTGCTCGTATGATAATATGTCACAGCAGAACATATAATGTGTGATGTTCAGATGTGTGGAGGCTTAAGGGTTACACTGAAATAAAAGACATACTGTAACTCACTTACCTTGATCTTCTTGAAGTCCACTGGCTTCCTTATCAGTTCATAGTATTCAGGGAGCTCTTTCCTGGAGGGCAGCTGCACAAAGACCTCGCTGAGCTGACGGCCTGATCTGTGATCAGAAGCAGAGATTGAGTGTTATCGTGGCTTCCTCTGACTGCACACTGAGAGATAAACTATGGAATCAGCCTAGCTGGATTTCCAACTTGGTGGAATAATGTCCAACTGCTTTACATTATCTTCATATTGGGGCTTTACTGACCATTTACCCTCAAGCTCACCCCAAGCCAACAGGAGACAACACAAGTCTAAATCCAGGACAACAGGAAATTGTATAAAGGCCTGGAGAAGCAATATTTCTTCAGACATACTGGTGACATGGAGTGTTTTTTTTACCTCACAGGATCCTGACCATTTATGGATTATGGAGGCCACTGTGCTCTTAGGAACTTTAAGTGCAGCAGAATTTTTTTTGTAACCTTGGCCAGATCTGTGCTTTGCCACAATTCTGTCTCTGAGCTCTTCAGTCAGTTCCTTTGACCTCATGATTCTCATTTGCTCTGACATGCACTGTGAGCTGTAAGGTCTTATATAGACAGGTGTGTGGCTTTCCTAATCAAGTCCAATCAGTATAATCAAACACAGCTGGACTCAAATGAAGGTGTAGAACCATCTCAAGGATGATCAGAAGAAATGGACAGCACCTGAGTTAAATATAGTTTATAGTTTTATGTATAGTATATAGTTTTATGTGAGTGTCACAGCAAAGGGTCTGAATACTTAGGACCATGTGATATTTCAGTTTTTCTTTTTTAATAAATCTGCAAAAATGTCAACAATTCTGTGTTTTTCTGTCAATATGGGGTGCTGTGTGTACATTAATGAGGAAAACAAATTAACTTAAATGATTTTAGCAAATGGCTGCAATATAACAAAGAGTGAAAAATTTAAGGGGGTCTGAATACTTTCCGTACCCACTGTACATTTGTTTAATTTAAAACGAAATAAATGATTATTTTGACATAATAACGCTATATTTAACGCTGCTTCATCATAGTTCCTGGTTCTGGTGACACATGTTGACTCACATGAGCCACCTGCTGGTGCGTGCACAAATAACACCCGTCTACAATTATTCTCCTCAAACGGGGATGAGACGCTGCTGGGAAAAACGTTTTCATGTCTGGAAATTTCACAGTTGTTTTGTTTTCAAAGAGGATAAAGGAAATATGCATGAAGACTCTTACTTTAACAAAGTCTACTCAACCAACTTGAACAAATCATTATGTTAGCTAAAATGTAATGTTTGTTAGTTATTTAAAATTCCATGGTGTGCATGACTGCAGTTGTGTGTAAGTTTTCTAGCGGAAAATGAGCAATTAACACGAGGCGTCTTTCCCAAAAAGACTCATGGCTGTATTAGATCAAAAGGGTGCTTCTACTAAATACTGAGCAAAGGGTCTGAATATTTAGGACCATGTGATATTTCAGTTTTTCTTTTTTAATAAATCTGCAAAAATGTCAACAATTCTGTGTTTTTCTGTCAATATGGGGTGCTGTGTGTACATTAATGAGGAAAACAAATTAACTTAAATGATTTTAGCAAATGGCTGCAATATAACAAAGAGTGAAAAATTTAAGGGGGTCTGAATACTTTCCGTACCCACTGTACATTTGTTTAATTTAAAACGAAATAAATGATTATTTTGACATAATAACGCTATATTTAACGCTGCTTCATCATAGTTCCTGGTTCTGGTGACACATGTTGACTCACATGAGCCACCTGCTGGTGCGTGCACAAATAACACCCGTCTACAATTATTCTCCTCAAACGGGGATGAGACGCTGCTGGGAAAAACGTTTTCATGTCTGGAAATTTCACAGTTGTTTTGTTTTCAAAGAGGATAAAGGAAATATGCATGAAGACTCTTACTTTAACAAAGTCTACTCAACCAACTTGAACAAATCATTATGTTAGCTAAAATGTAATGTTTGTTAGTTATTTAAAATTCCATGGTGTGCATGACTGCAGTTGTGTGTAAGTTTTCTAGCGGAAAATGAGCAATTAACACGAGAGTCCCCACACCCCGGATCAGTCAATGAAATAAAGAAAGATCATAACATTTCACATACATTTCGACATGTAGGCTGGCTTATTTTAAAATAGACTAATATGGTGTAAATGTTTTAATATTGTGTATAAACTATATTTATTTTTACTTGTACATGTTAAAGAAATATGTGAACACCATAGTTGGTGTAGCTCTGTAGAGAGTTGGGCTGGGTAAACATTGGTTTTCTGTAGGGATGCACCGATACCACTTTTTCCAGTACTCGCCCGATACCGATAATTTTATTTCTGGTACTTGCCGATACAAAGTACCAATACCAATATTTTCATTGCATTTGTAAATTTTTTAAATAATGGGTACAGAAACCAAAAGAGTATGTATAATGTTAGTTGGTTAACTTAATTTATCAAATAGATACAGTCAAACCTAAATTTATTCAGACAGCTTCAACATTTCTCACATTATCACAGTTTATTCGTTATAGTTTAGAAAATGGTAATACAATATGACAAGAACTCAAGAGTTAAACTGTGTCATAACAAATTTGCTTGAATAATGTCAGATAACTTTGATAGAAAGGTATGAATTGGATTACAATAAACCAAAAATTATTCATACAGCTGTCAATATTTACACAACTATCAATACTTTGTCGGGTGACCCTTAGCCTCGATGACAGCATATAGACTCCTGGGCATGCTGTTATCCAGCTTCATGCAAACCTGAACTTCAGTTTTTTTCCCAGACTCGGTCTGAATAATTTATGGTCCCAAATTTGTATCAATTTTACTGGTAGTCCACTGTATGAAGAATTGTTGGGTATAATATATCACAGTTTAGTTTATTTTGCTATTCTCACTTACATAAATGAACTATAGTGGCCTGCACCCACTAGTAAAAAAAATATCAAAAATTATATCTGGTCTCTGAATAATTTTTGGTTTGACTGTATATCCTTCTGTTATTTTCACACTTAATTATGCCCATAAAAATTTATTTTACAAGCTTTTATTACTTTCACTGTTCATTTTTTTCTCTCTCTACGGTAGCCTACATCATCTTTAATTTAATAGCATTAGAGCTGCTCCATTGCAGCAGCTTAGTACTGTAATCACGCGCTTTGCTGTAATAATGCAGGGAACCACTCGTTATAAATCTCCTAACTGTGATATTTTCAGAAATAGAAGTCGTGTTTTTTTCATCTGAAACGTGCTGCGATTTATTTTTCAAAGGCACTCATGAAGCAAGCAAAACACGCGCAACGCGTGCAGGTATTTGTACTGATGCAGAATGAGAGGACAGTAGTACAGACTAGCGCATTTCACACAGGCTGCTAGATTCACTTTCACCAGAAAGTCGTGTATGCTTAATGGTGAAAATAAATGACGTTTATAGTGAATGCCCCTATAAATTGTATTATATTTACGATTTAGTTTTAATCCAAATGATGTGTGCTAAGTGAGTGAACATCAATAAAGATCACACAACAGAAGTGCACGCGTGTGAATGCCCCTATAAATTGTATTATATTTACGATTTAGTTTTAATCCAAATGATGCGTGCTAAGGGAGTGAACATCAATAAAGATCACACAACAGAAGTGCACGAGCGCTCTCTCTCTCTCCCTCCCTCCCTACCATTAAGTAACGTGTGCATTGTTTTACTTACTTCTTTTTGACACATCCGACCGAACTACAAACTTTCCAGTGATGTCTGTGAGAAAGGTATATTCACTCGACAAGCTCGCGCATCTGCACGGCGCCGCGCACAATCCACTCAGCGTGATTTGCTTACCAGCTCGCGCACATCAGCTATACAGTCATTAATACTGAATGTTTTATATTCATTGCATACATATACATCGTAGACATCTTTAACCTCTAATAACTCCATTCTGCTGTCTGTTGTCGGTGTTTCTTTGTCTGAATATGGCGCTTATCGCATGCTGTGTGGTATCTGCGTTTGGTATCGGGGCATTTTAACGAGTACGAGTACAGGAGCTCAGTATCGGGCCCGATACCGGGTGCATCCCTAGTTTCAAATAGTTTTTATTAGTTTTAACTTTAAAGTCATAGTTAAAGGGGTCACATGACGTTGCTAAAAATAACATTATTTTGTGTATTTTGTGTAATGAATTGTGGTTATGTGGTTTAAGGTAAAAAAAAAAAAAAACACTATTTTCCACATACTGTACATTATTGTTTCTCCTTTATGCCCCGTCTTTCTGAAACGTGTCGATTTTTACAAAGCTCATCGGTCTGAAAAACGAGGTGTGCTGTGATTGGCCAGCTATCCAGTGTGTTGTGATTGGCCGAATACCTCAAGCGTGTGATGGATATGTTACGCCCCTACCATACTGTGATGCCGTGTCCCGGCCGGAGCAACGAGACAGAAACATTAAAACCCATTACAAACGAGGCATTTGTTGCATCTAGTGGGGAGATAATTACGGATTATAATGACTTATACTGTCTTTTTACGCGTTGCATTGCGCCGCATAAACATAAAACCATGTCTGCATTTGTAATCGGAGAAATTACAAACAACAAGCACTACTCTACACTGCTCAAAACTCGCGTTTGAATCGTCAGTGGCAAATTCTTTAAATATAAAAATAACTTACTTACAGGCTGTGAGTCAGAACAGCCGGCATTGTAGTCTACTTTACCAGGATCAGGAAACAGTCCTCCATAAAATGTGCTGCACACATCTGAATATTTGGGTTGAACTGTTCTGGTACAGTGTTGTAAATACAACTTAACCACTGATTTCTAGTCGTGTCCTCTTTTGGAAGGTCAAACAAAGTAGTTTCGCTTTCACAACGAAACAGCGTCACACACGGCGGGCCTTGAGTGAGCGGCGGCGGGGCTAGAGTGATTCGACGAAGGAGCGGCCGGTGGGCTTGCGGCAACCACATGTGACGACCCCGGGATGGACTCCGCTTCGTACTCGGTGAAAGCCGATCCGGCGATCCACAGCGCAAAGTTGATGTATTTCCTCAGCGACCAGCACGGATCAGCTCTAGGCATGACGAAGCGATATCGTCATCTTTTGGAAAGCCAAACAAAGTAGTTTCGCTTTCACAACGAAACACACAGCATCTCCACGACATGGCTGCAGCAACATTACTACAGCGAGAATAAAATTTACGCCTTCTTTCTTTGCGTGAACATTTGGGCGGCATTATGCAAATCTTCCCACATCATGACGTAGACATGTGGGGGCGTGTTAGAACGAGCCGTTTTAGGTAGGCGTAGTTGACTTGACTTTTATAAAGAATATCTCTTTGGATTTGAGACTTTAGTCATTGCAACTTTATAGATCTTCTTTATGCACCAAGAGCTTGTAACACTCCAAAGAGAAAGGAAAAATTGAAATCGCATCATATAACCCTTTTAAATAAAAGTACTTAGATATTGCTTTTTTTGACTATTTACATATGTAACTAAAACGAATCCAAAAGTAATCAGATTACATTACTTTCATATTGTGGTACTTGGATTACAAGTGGATTACAAGTAAAGTACTTGAATACATTTTTAATGAAGTAATTTGTAACTGTAACGGAATACATTTTAAAAGTAACCTTCCCATCCCTGATGATGACAAAGCAACTAAAAAAAACTGTAGCAAAATTAATTATAGAAATTATACTTCTAGGACTACTTAAAATTATTGTGTGCAGTTTTTTAATATGATATATATATTCTCCTATCTTGGCTTAATACGCAAAGAGAACTACAAGCAAAACATCTGTAGGGTGGGATGCACCAACAGTAAAATCCAACACAGATAATACATTTTAAAATGAAAATTTACTTAAGATGTAGATTTGAAGAACAGATTTTAAGAAATTTAGCATTACATGCACCGTCAGCATGAAACTCCAAACAGCTCATAAAAGCATTGCAATAATCCACCAGTAACAACTCCTGTCCGATAGTTAACGGCTTAAAAAGGTGTGCGTTTGTAAGAAACAAATCCATCATTAAGCATTTTAACTTAAAACCGTCACTTCTGGCCAAAATAAGACTCGCTAATTATAAAAACGCTTCCTCCAGTGAGTCAATGCCCTGTTGTCCTCTCACATCAAAACCAACTGACATATTTGTTTATTTGTTTCAAATTATATGTTTCTATTCCAGTTTATTTTTTAAATATAAACATTTAAACAGTAGATGCCATAGCTTGTTTTCATGACAGATTTATTCAAACATACATGAAATATTGCAGAACAGATTAAGTAAAAATATATTGTAATATGATGCATATATTTAGCAAAATGCTCCTTTCCAAAGTTTATTTTCTAGCTAACTGACGAGTTTTTGTTCATTGAATGACTTTTCTGAGGTAATTTTAACATTAACATCAAGTACTGTTTCTTTCAACATACCTTCTGATGTACATTCATGTTTATTTTGAGCTATAACTTGTATTAAGGTGAAAGAGATGACTCGCGCTCCAAACTGCCGCCTGAACTGAGGCGACTATGTGATCTATCATGCTACATTATGGCATGCATCAAAACGTTGTTGTTTGAATTTTGTAATAAAATTGACAGAAATAGAAAGCTGAGACTTTGTTTCATATAAAAAGTAACAAAAATTGTGATTTAAGGTACGCTTCAAATAATGCTTCATTACAATTCATTGCTTCATTTTGTTCACCATCAGCTTGAAAACAGTGTGGATCAACATTGGTTTATCAAAATGAGAATCGATTAAAAGCGAGAAATTTATATTTTCAACCCAGTTCTAATAATTTGCAGTTAAAAACGTCTTAATAATGGATTTGTTTATTGCGCAAACACAGCTTTTCACTTCACAAGACATTAATTGATGGATTCACTGGAGCTTTTATTAACTGTTTGGACTATTCTGATGGCACCAATTCACTGCAGAGAATCTATTGATGAGCAAGTGATGTAATGTTAAATTTCTCCAAATCTGTTCCAATTAAGAAACAAACTCATCTACATTTTGGATGGCCTGATGGTGAGTACATTTCCAGCTAATTTTTATTTTTGGGTGAACTATTCCTTAAACTATTTTAAGTTTGAGGGGTACTATCTGCGGACCAATGGCCTGAACACTCTGTTCAGAAAACCTGTTTGAAAACAGTCATTACTGCGCTAGTGACACAGAAATTATACACTTCACACTTTAAAATCCCAGCTAAAAGCATTTTATGCTCTCTTGTTTGAGATTAGTCATGAGAGTGTGGGACTGAGACTGAGTTTCTTGTCATTTGAGGACAAATGCAGCTGTGCTCAGTTTTCACATTATGTGACTCATCAAGTTCCAAACTGTCATAAATTTGAAATAATAGCAGAGGCTGTCTGTTTCTGAGATGCATAAAAACTATTTAACTGGTATTTCTAGATGTCTTGGTTTAAATATGGGCTAGATTAGAGAGATTTGACTATAATGTAAAATTACTGCCATGTTCAGACAGCAAAATTATTATTCCACAACTGATATGTGCTGTTAACCTGGACGTTGTCATGAGGACCACCAAAAGAGACACCTATTGCAGCTTAATTGAGTGACATGTCAAGCTATGGCCTTTTCCTTACAAGAACTGCCGAACTATGCAATTCCAAATCCTCCAAAATCAAACTATAGTGAGTGTGACAAGACTTTCTCAGCTGCATCAGAGTTTGAAGAACACTGATTAATCAACAAAAACATTTAATTAAATTAAGCTTATTAATTTCCAATGAATCAATTTCAAATAGCAAATGTGTTCAGTTAATCATTTGAGCAGTGAGGGAGAACTAGCTGCAGCTGTAACTCTAAATTGCCCATCATGTCACATCCCTGATACAGGTGCGCACCCATGCATACTAGAAATTATTCACACACACTTGGCTTCTAAAAACCTGGACCCACGTACTCAGACATAAGACATTTCACTGTAAACAATGTTTATGGTCGTTGGAAATACTGTGACAGTGTGATCAAGTACAACAATGACCAATTAGTCAATGACCATACATCATCTTCACTGACAGGGTCTGAGTATGATGTCTATGCTAACTGGGAGAACCTGACATACTGTGACTAATGTAATTGTAAACTAATGCTATGTACTGTATGCTAAAATAAACACAGGTGATGGAGATTTACCACTGATTACAGAACCGGCTTTACTGATAAGATGCGCGTTAAACATCGCATGCGATTTATCGTGCAGCCCTAGTCCTAACTGAACTATGGCCTAATCCTGGCTTGGCCTAATCCTGGCTTGACCTAAGCCCTGTCTGTGAAACCAGGCCTATGTATTGTAATTTGACAGTTATCCCTATTCTATTCCTAGTCCCCTAGTCCCACACCCATAAAAATCATAAAAAAGGGGCATGTATTATCATTATTACTGCAATAATACATTTTCACATGCATATTTTTTTTTTATATTAACTCATTAAATACTGAAATTAAATATAAAATTTGTTCTAAAAAATGCTATAAAATAATTGCACTGACAAACTACTGTTCAAAAGTTTGGTGTAAGATTTTTTTAAAGAAATTAAGAACACATTAAATTGATCAAAACTGGCAGTAAAGATATTTATAATGTTACAAAAGCTTTATATTTCAAATAAATGCTGTTCTTTTGAACTTTTTATTCATCAAAAAACCCTGAAAAAAAAGTATCATGATTTCCACAAAAATATTAAGCAGCACAAATGCAGCACTATCAACATTGATAGTAATAAAAATTTTACTTGAGCACCAAATCAGCATATTAGAATGATTTCTGAAGGATCATGTGACACTATGACTGAAGACTGGTGGAAATTCAGCTTTACCATCACAGGAATAAATTATTTAAAAATATATTAAAATAGATAACAGTTATTATAGACTGTAATACATATTTTATAATATTACTGTTTTTACTGTATTTTGATCGCATAAATGTAGCCTTGGTGAGTATAAGCGACTTCTTTCAAAAACATTAAAAAAAAGATCTTACAGACCCTAATCTTTTAAAACACCATAAATACCATACCATAAAAACACCATAACTTTCTCAAGTATATTCATCTAAATTTGTCATTTAAAAATAGCTTTGTGGATATCCTATTTTATATTTTGTATGCGCATTTTGCAATTGTAATTTTCACAATGAATCGATTGTTAATCTGAAATGACAATCAATTACTGCATGGACATTCTTCCAAACTGGAGTACCTTGATTTTCAATGGTTAACAGTTGTGTTCAGAGAATAAAACAACTGAAAGGGCCAATATAACTGTAAAACACCATGCAGAATGTTTTTTAAACTGCTTCCATTAGATTTGCCACCTGCAACAATACAGTGAGGTGAGGAATGGACTGCCACTATGAGCCATTTGTGGAAGTTTAACAGCACTTACGCATCTCTGTAATTGATGACTGTATCAATGATGGCATTCATCTGTTTCATCAGTTTGGGTGGGTTTGGGGAAAACTTCTCTGCTGGAGGACGTCCTCTTCTTTTCTTGGCCTTGTCTCCGTCCTCACGCCTCAGGTCTTTGTCTACGTGTCTGCTACGCTTGCGCCTCTTCAGGCGTATTTCCTCTTCGATTTCCTCCAGGTTGCCATCCTCTACAGCCTGCCAGAGGTCAAGTTCAGCAGTTAGGGTCATGTTGGGTAGTTAATGATGTGAAGACACATTTTCAAGGAAAATTATGACACAAAAAGTAAAGAAGATACAATTGTTAGTTGCTAGACTATATTCACTGTGTACTGGCAATCTGCACGCAGATGTACGTGGTGATACAATCTATATTTCATCTGCCAAAGAAAATTTGGCCAGGCATGTACAACATTTGGGACTGAAGCCTGTTCATCTAAATCAAGTGCTGAATAAAATGCATGTCAAATAGACAAATGTCATTGGTGTGATTCTACAAATGCAAATGTCACTGATTATGCTACTATGACAGTGAATATTTGATTTGAGGACTTCACCAACTCCTCACAGGCAGCCATCAAAGCCATGTACATTAGCATACATCTAGAAGTAAAAGGCTATAGAGAAACTGACAATGGGCCCTGATTATGGATCCATTTGGACTTTCATCAGTCTCACAATCTGATATGATTGAGATCAGCATTTGTGAATAACTGCTCTCAATTAAATCCATCTGTCTGGCATCTCCTCTCCATCCTGCTCTTCCTTTTGTTACACAGATGGATATAGAGGGATTCTCTAATCTTTCAGTCACCTCTGAACACACATTTGGCATGAATATTTACAGAGAATGAGTAATTTGCCTTCAGTGAACCTATTGTATGGTTCATTGCATTTGTGCTGTTGAGTTTGGCCTAACACCTGCCCCATTGTAAAGCAGAACTATACAAGTGATCCTGCTGGGTTCATCTGCACAGTGGGATTTTAAACCTTCAAATATGCCCAAGAACATTTGTAATTCCACTACCGAATGAGTAAGACTTCATCGAAACAAAGAAATATACAGTAAATCCAACGACTTCCAGAGACGAATCCACTCTCTTTAAAGCAAAACACATATACCTGTCTTTATTTTTAGCTTTTCAATAAGATTTTCTCTTCTGAAAAAGCACAAAGGTTGGTTATCATAACACGGCAGGCTTGATCCTCAGTGCAAAGTCAATCAACACACCTGTTATGCAGCTGAGCCAGAGCCCTCATTTGAGCATAATATGAATGCACAGAGCCAGAAATGAACAATGAGCAAACAGACCTTAAAGAGTATCCGCTTTTGAAATAAAAACTCGTATATGAAAACATATGATTTGGATGAATTCCCAAATTAAATCAATAACTAAATTAATCGTGAGTTTGTATTCATCATCGCAAGCAAATTCAGAAAGTTCATGCCCTGTTTTAAGAAACATATGCCTTCATCCACTTTCAAGCACTTATATTAAAGGAGACATCGGATGATCATTTCCCACAAGTTGGGAAACACACCCTTTTTACCTTGTCAAAAACAGCGTCAACAGCGACAATCTCTTCCGTGGGGTGTGTCGACACAAGACACGTGAATATATCTGTATATAGCTCAGAGGTAGTCTTAATCAACTAGCTTAGCTAGCTATCTACACAGAAACCGGCTGCAGATTGAAACCGCTTGCTGGATGAGTTTCAGACTCAGACAGCTCATGACAGCTTTTCTGAGCTGGCAGACATGGCAGAAACCTAACTAAATGCAAAAAAAAAAAAAAAAGTTACGATTTCATCCGATGTATCTTTTAAGCTTACTTCACATTTAATCCATTGTACCATGCCATTCAAAATGTTGTGGTCTATACGATTTTATTTTTGATTATTTATTTTTTAATTAATACTTCTATTCAGCAAAAATGTATTTATCTGATTGATTGAAAGTGACAATAAAGACATTTATAATATTATAAAAGATTTATATTTAAGATAAATGCTGTTGTTTTGAACTTTGTTCATAGCAAAAAGAAAAAAAATGTATTGTGGTTTCCACAAAAAAGTGTTTTCAACATTTATAATGCTAAGAAATGTTTCCCGAGCACTAAATCAGCATATTAGAATGACTTCTGAAGGATCATGTGACACTGAAGACTGGAGTAATGATGCTGAAAATCCAGTGTTGCTATCACAGGAATACATTTCGTAATATATTAAACATTTTGTAATATATATATATATATATATATATATATAAAACAGTTATTTTAAATTGTAATAATATTTTATAATATTACTGATAATATTTAAACAAAAAAAAATCTTCAAACTTTTGAGTGGAAGTGTACATAGATTTATGCTGTTCACGTTTATGTTTATGTAATCAAAAAGAAAAAAAAAACATTATGTATGCTTTTTAGCACCACATCAATTTTGTGCATTATCCATCAGGTCAGCACAGGGGGTATGCATCATCCTTTTAAACACTGTGTCCAGAGCACACTCAAATGATGCATCCCATGGCTGAGATCCTGGGTTCAAATGATGGCTGTCTGCAGGGATGCCTCTGGCTGGATTTTAGTAACGCTGAGCCAATAATGGATAACCTCTCTTCCATCACCTCAACCGTTGTCATGGTGAGGTCGCACCTGTGGGTACCGAAATAATCTGAGGGAAAAAAGAGCTCAGCAGCACCTGTGAAAGAAAGCGTGCTCTTCACGTCATGTGATTGGGGGTGCAGACTTCAATTTCATCGACTGTGAGGCTATGATCTATGGGTTATCAAAACAATACAGAGAAATAAACATACATTTGATCAAAAATAAGGTAAAACCATAATATTGTGAAATAGCATTAGAATTTAATGTAATTTATAAATGTTTATATTTCAGCAGCCGTTACTTAAACACATGATCCTTCACATGATACTTCAGAAATCATTTAGATATACCGATTTAGTGCTCAAGAAACATTTCTTATTATTACCAATGTTTAAAACAATTGTGCTGCTTAATATTTTTGAAACTATGATACATTTTGTTTTTCAGTATTCTTGATGAATAGAAAGTAACATTTAAAATGTCTTTACTGTCATTTTTGATCAATTTAATGTGTTCTTGCTAAATAAAGTATTAATCTTTTTTAAAAATATGGCAACTTGGGTATAAGTCACAGGAGGTTGTGGACAAACACTGATTTCCAGGTGGAGCCATATGATGTTTGTAACTCATTTGTAACTAATGAAAAGGGTCCACCAGGTCTTGTGCTGTTTACATGGATCTCATCGTCCTTCTCTCTCTTTTTTTCTTGGATTATCAAATGGTTGCTGTTCTGGAAATATGATCATCTATCTTATGTTTTCATGACCACTTTGAACTGTTCCAAATCTTGCTGCTAAAAATTGACATTTTGGACAGGAAAGTTTTTATACTGTATATGAAGCTGTACATTGCGTAAAGCATCACATCAAACTCACTCAGGACGCTAATAGTTTCTTTATGCATCACAGTTCATTTTATCCCTGTATGTGGGCAAGAACAAAACATAAAGAACAGTGAAATAGCCCGAAGTAACATGCACTTCTCCTTTGACTTGCCCACACTTGGTTACAGTGTCCCTCAGGAGATGGATTACATGAGCTCCAATTTGTTTATTCCCATTAGCAGTTAACAGCCACAGAGTTTATTATCATAAAGTTATCTTTTCTAAACTTTGTTGAGTCACTGGAGATGCCCACAAGTCATCTTAATCTCGCCTCAAGTGGCCAATTCACAATGAAAATGAATGACTTGGCTGTCAGTGTGAATGATCCCTCTTCAGCAGCTGAAGGGAGACTGACCTCTCTCTTGAAACAAACAAACACACACACACACACAATGTAAACCCATTTAGATGTTATATTGCACAATGCAAGAACAGATTTTAGGTTGAAGGCAGACGGAAAATGGAGTATTTATTTCCCCTAGACTGACGCGTATTCTCTCACACCTCACAATAGACTTAATTTCCCCAACACAGTTAACTGTTAAACTCTGTGCAGTCAAGCGTCAAAATCAATTTGTTGAGCCATTGAGCTGTGTCGATGGGGAGATGCTCTGTCATAATTTCCTGTGTAAAAGCAATCTTGGAGAATGACTTCAAGCATAAGTTACAAAAGAAACCATTTTAGGTGTGTGGAGACTATCACACGGTAAACACTTTTTTTATATAAATACTTCATTTTACTAAAACAGCAACAACCCATAATATTGTGAAATAGCATTAGAATTTAATGTAATTTATAAATGTTTATATTTCAGCAGCCGTTACTTAAACACATGATCCTTCACATGATACTTCAGAAATCATTTAGAAATAAACTCTCTTGAAACAAACAAACACACACACACACAATGTAAACCCATTTAGATGTTATATTGCACAATGCAAGAACAGATTTTAGGTTGAAGGCAGACGGAAAATGGAGTATTTATTTCCCCTAGACTGACGCGTATTCTCTCACACCTCACAATAGACTTAATTTCCCCAACACAGTTGACTGTTAAACTCTGTGCAGTCAAGCGTCAAAATCAATTTGTTGAGCCATTGAGCTGTGTCGATGGGGAGATGCTCTGTCATAATTTCCTGTGTAAAAGCAATCTTGGAGAATGACTTCAAGCATAAGTTACAAAAGAAACCATTTTAGGTGTGTGGAGACTATCACACGGTAAACACTTTTTTTATATATATACTTCATTTTACTAAAACAGCAACAAAAAAAAACGGTGAGGCACTAAATAAGATTACTTTCAAGGTCCAAATCGCCTGTCAAGCCACAATAAAAGCAAGGAAGTTCAGATAGCTTTAATCAGATTAAAAAGTCCTCTTTTTCCACCTCATAAAAACTCACAGACCCTATAGTGTTGCTTTGAAAGATCTGATTGCCGTGTGTCAAAATTCCTTCCTCTTTCAGTACACTTCTACTCCTCAGTGGCTCTCTGTTTACCAGGAACTGGCTCCACATATAATTACCTCCCTTGCTGCTTTACACCTTCAGCCTCTGTGCTCAAATACAGTTTTGCTCTTGTTACCTTCCAGCCAAACCCTGCAGCAGACTAACCCTCACCAAAGAACAACCGCGATGCCCTATGGAAACAGTTTCGGCACTCATTATCGACCAGCACAATCCACTGGGTAGCTTTGAAATTGTTTAGGAGGACTGTGCTGAGACCGGTTTATGTAATAAAATGACAGAGGAAAAAGCTTGTTAGAGAGGAGGACAGTCAATTTGTGTCTGGATGGAGAATTAGAAAATGAGCTATTTGGGTTTGGGGGATTCAGTGTAATGCCACTGGGTCAATTGATCGATTTGAATTGTTACACAGAGATGAGATTTGTCTTGGCTGTTGTGTTGTTGCCTTACCAATCAATTTGTGGTGAGGATATGTTGTGGAATAACATTTCAAACCCACTTAATACTTTATTTACAGAATCGAACAAGACGCCAGATCATTAAAAACTAGCAGAGGAAACGTGTATTGCTGTTATGTGATGTTCAATCATTGTAAGTAGTGAATTTTTTTGTTTCATAAGATGTACTTGTTAATTTTTCAAAACTCACTGAAATGATGCTTTTCTTTTTTGAGTTTTGATTAGTTCTTTTGTGTTGTTGATTAGTTCTTTTTTGTGTCTCCAGTGATGTCAAACCTCCAAGAATAAACTATTTGATTTTAATTATCAAGTGTTAAAACTGGTAGCTCCATGAATCTCTCCACGCTGTGACTGAAGCTGTAACCTCAGTCAGCACAAATTGACTCGCTCTGATTCTTACAGACCTGTAAACTGAAATTTGATTCATATTCAAATGATCAAATCATACAATGAAGCCAGTGACTTGGGACACCCCACCTCAAACTGATCACTGCTATAACAACATCTGGTTCTCTATATCTATATCTACCTTATATATATCTAGGCCCAGGCATAAGATCACTACACTCTTAATGGTAGCTGAGAGTGTCATCAAATTAATCAAAATATTTAATAAATTAATATACAAGGAAAAGGGGATTTTCAGATTTTTTTTATAAATGATGGCTGTTCCAATTCTGCAGAAATCTGCTGATCTTTCTGTAGATTATGGAAATGACCGGCTCTACAATTGTATGATCATTGTGAACACTTCATGACTTGTGGCTTCTTGAGGTCAAGTTAGTACTTTTCATCTTTAATGTT
The DNA here is from genome assembly GCF_001515645.1 of Sinocyclocheilus grahami. Lineage (NCBI taxonomy): Eukaryota > Metazoa > Chordata > Actinopteri > Cypriniformes > Cyprinidae > Sinocyclocheilus > Sinocyclocheilus grahami. The sequence continues at coordinate 441,762 of NW_015505808.1, read as the reverse complement.
TTTTGAAGTTCTATCAGTACCAGTGTTAACTGAAAGTATTACAAATTGTATTCAATACTTAAAATAAATATTAGATGAAAAACGCATTCAGCATAAAAAAGACCATTAGAAAGAGTGGAAGACTACCTGTTGCTATAGTAACAAGAGCTCTCATCATGTGGATGGGATTATGCTTATGCCATGTGTCATTCTACATGTCTGTCATGGACTAAAATATAATGAACTAAATATAATGCAAACAGCATACCCTTAGCCACTGCTTTTCCGTCAATGTGTCACTGTAGTCGACATCTCTGCGGTGACGTGATCCACGACCGAAAATCTTTTCATCATCCTCTTCACAGGTAAGCCGCTCCACCTCAGCATCATCCTTCAGGATCCATGATGGCAACTCATCTTCCTCCATTAGCCGAGGTTTACGTTTAGGGTTGCGCGCATCCTCTCGACGACGGTCTAAATCCATGCGCTAAAAGTGCCATTAATAGATTACGTAAGTTTGAAAGTAATTGGAAAGTTTCCTGTTCTAGTCCTAAATAGATTCAAATTGCACAAAAACATGAGGCTTTCTTTTCAAAGAGACAACAATTACTGTGAATCACCATGCAAGGGACTATCTGTGCAAGTAGCACATTTTGTGTAATTTCAGTCTTACCATGAATAGCTCAAATTCGTCCTCATTTCGAGCAATCATTTGATTGAGAGTTTCATCATCTGGAATTTCATCTTCCTCCTGGTATCACACACATATGCCAACAAACACAATTAGGACACATTTAATTTGCGAGTAGCATTTTCATATCTGGCAAAGTGGATTTTTTTATTAAAATTGCCTTAGACAATTTTGATTGTTCAAATCATAATAGCACCAGATCAGGCACAACATGACACCTAAGAAATGCTTTGTTCTGTTCCTGTAAGTAATTCAGCTCAACTTTACTGCACTTCGGGACTAGTCTACCAAAATTGCATGGCTTTTCCTTAGTCTTTGTCACACTCAAAATCAATAGAAAAACAGACATTGGTCTCAGCTGAATTGTATTATCTTATGGGTCAAAGCATAATTTATGTCAGCGATAAACTGCAATTTGTTGAACAAACTGCAGTGACATTATAACGAGACAGACAATGAATGATGAGTTGAGCAAAGGAAAAAAAAAATCAATTCATCTACAGATCACCATTTTATTCTTTGCAATTGTGTACCAATACGTAAGGCTGACACATAACAATGTTGAAATATTTTGAAGCAGCTGTAAAAGCTTTTTTGTGGTTGTAGTGGGTAAAGTTGTAGCAACCTGCTATTATATGATGTTTGCAGTAACTTAGTTTGTACTTTAACGTTTTCTTTTAAACCATTAAAAAGATTGAACTAGAGGAAGTTAGCTCATAAGCACCAGAATCACAAAAATCATCACAGGGTATCTGCAGGTATCAGCTCTTCCAATATAAAACTTTTTAATACCAATGTCAAACATTTCCAAAAAGTTAAGACCTGCACATCACTTCCATCAGGTTTTATGCGAGCACAAGAAATCATCCTGCTCAAAAGAGATATAGAAGAATGAAAAACTGACCATTTTCAAATTTCTGGGTTTAAATAAACTACTGTATAACAGGGTAAACTTCCACAGAAGTATATAGGCATTTATGTAGGCATAAGGATTATGGCGGTCAGAAGAGACAGTGATGTCAAATTTACCATTACTCCCTCAGCAGCTGTATTCTAAACCCCTTCGCAGCTGTATTTGTTTTGTTTATATTTGTCTGGAATTTAACATTAAAAAATATATTTTAAACTATTTTTGTAATATTAACACTGCACTGAAAATCTATAATAATAACATTTTTATTTGGGAATACAAATAGTAATATAACAAGAGAAATATATATCTGACACCGGTCCCACTTTATTTTAAGGTTCAATTCTCTCTATTAACAAACCATTAACTATGACCTTTGCCTCAAACTCCTAATTTGCTGCTTGATTAATAGTTAGTAAGGTAGTTGTTAAGTTTATGTATTGGGTAGGATTAGGGATGTAGAATATGGTCATGCAGAATAAGTGCTTTATAAGTACTAATAAACAGCCAATATGTTAATAGGCATGCTAATAAGCAACTAGTTAATAGTGAGAATCGGTCCCTATACCAAAGTGTTACCCTGACTTCATCTGAATTGATTGTTATGCGTTAGACTTTGGTGCTTTAATTTTTAACAAAAAAAGCTGCAGGAAGACCTCTGTTTAGCTGGCAACAGTTTTAAATTCACTCATTTCAAATCATGCTGTAAATCCCTGCCCACAAAAATGTTTGAGATTATTCTAACATAAAAACAAAGTGAATCTGGTGAGTGCTGTGTTCTAACTGTGGTTTTTAAGCAACTCAAACTCACAGCAAAGGCAGAGATAGAGTTTGTGTGAAGGGGCATGTCCTGTGAACCGAGCCACTCTAAAACATTGTTTGAAGTGCTCTAGATGCTCTAAGTGCAAGACAGTGACATGATTTTATGATTTCAAAAAACAATGAGCAAAAATAAAATCTAAATCATCATGGCTTTGTTGGTTCAACTGCATTTTAAGACCTTTGAAACATGGACTTAAGATATTTTGATGGTAATTATAGCCTTAATTTTACATTAAGTTAACTTTGAAACGTTACATAAGATACACAGTTTTAAGACTTTTTAAGGATTTGGAGACACCTTGCATCAAATAGAAATGGATATGATTACATACTACTCAAGATTTATGGAGTAAAATCTCTGTAATTTAACTGTAAACATTTAATATAAAATGGGCTAGTTCACCCCAAAATGAAAATTCTGTCATCATTACTCTCCTTCATGTCAATCTAAACCTGAATGACTTTCTTTCTGTGGTGGAACATTAAAGAAGTTTTTTTTGCTTGTTTTGTTTTGTTCATAATATCCCAACATACTTCAACTGTGGTTTTCCACATAATAAAGAAATTCCCACAGGTTTGGAAAGACATGAGGGTGAGTAAATGATGACAATTTTGAATCTAAACCTGAATGACTTTCTTTCTGTGGTGGAACATTAAAGAAGTTTTTTTTGCTTGTTTTGTTTTGTTCATAATATCCCAACATACTTCAACTGTGGTTTTCCACATAATAAATAAATTCCCACAGGTTTGGAAAGACATGAGTAAATGATGACAATTTTTGGGATTTTACTATCCATTTAAAGGTGCAGTAGGAGATCTTGGAAAATGCTAGCTTTAGCCTGATAGCACTGAAAGCAAACATCCCACCCTCCCTGCAATCGCCGTCCAAAGCCACGCCCCCAAACACATGAACGCTCACAGACTAGAAGAGACAACATTACTACAGTAGGCTACATCAGTTGTTCCCAATTCCAGTCCTCATTCTCTTCTAATGACCTGGTTATCTGAATCAGGTGTGTTAATTAAGCGAGACATGCAAAATATGGGGAGGCGCGAGGACTGGAATCATTCCATAATCATGGAATCACTGGGCTACATCAAGTGTCATTCTTTATAGTACAGTTAGTAAAATTACTACAACTTTATAGTACAGTTAGTAAAAGTACTACAATACCAGGAAGGAAGATCGGGTTGTTGATGTTTGTCTGCCATTCTCGCTCTGTCTGCACAGCGTGCGTGAACGCGCTGATGACGTATCCTGTCTGCGCAAATCGGGTGCGCAGAGGTATGCTAATACATACGTTGACAGGCAGGTAGGAAAGCCAATTAAAACGCTCGGACCGAGCGTTTTGATTGGATGAACATTTCTTGGTCCTACGCCTTCCACAGAATATATAAATACAGATAAATACATTTAGACCATTTAACTTGATGATTGCTTTCGGGATGTGAAGAGACTTTCAACCAGCATAACAAAAGAAATTTCTGAAGACAATCACCTATTGCACCTTTAATGCTTTTAATTTTGAATAGTCTTTGTTACATATTTTTTTAAAGATCAGCTGACTGCAATCCGATCACTGAAAGCCCCTCCATAGACGACAAGGCCCAGCTAAGTTGAAATGCATCTAGTTGTTCAAGCCACATACATAAACTTTAGAGGCATCAGAGTACAGAAGTTTGAAAGCCCCACAATCCACTCACACGAGTGAGCAATCATGGATGGAGAAACCGTGAAACTCAAATACTAATTGCTATGTGGGCTGATGAGAGCATTCCACAGAAAATTTCACTGCCTGGTATTTGCATCATCTCGGAAATGAACTATTATATTAGCATATTTATATTTGTGGGAATAGTAGATTGGATTTATATCCATTTTGCGAAAACACATTTATGTGGAAAAGTGGAACTTGAATGCGCACAGCCAATTGGATAGTGATCCGAGCGATCAAGTGACTAAGCATAAATTGGCCCAAAAATACAATCACATGTACGCTTTCATACTGGGTAATAAATGGGAAAAAAAGGCACTTTTTGTTTTTGACCCTTTTTTCCAATACTTTTCACCTCAGTGCATCACTAGATACAATTAGTCTAATTTAGTCAGAGTGAAACATTACTGCCATCTGTGCCTGTTAAAGTGGCTCACCTCATTCTGTTCCTCGTGCTCCAGAATAGCCTGTAGGAAGGCTCTGCGCTCATGGCTGGAGGACTTCTGATCAAACATGCCTGCCTGAATGACTTTCTGATCAACATTCAGTTTATACTTGGCCGCCGCTAAAATCTTCTCCTCCACACTGTTAACAGTGCACAGACGCAATACGCGTACTTCGTTCTGCTGGCCGATACGATGGGCTCGATCCTGGGCCTGCAAGTCCTGGTGATTGAAACCACAGTTGTGTGTGATTAATATAGTTCTATCAATTACAATCACAGTGAGAGAATGCTATTAAGAGAAGGCACAGTGCACTCTTTCTGACATGTTCTTTAGAGAAGGAAAAATAAACACTTCAAATTGACTGAAGATCGCTGTTGTGCTTTATGTAGAGGCAGATGGAGGAGTAATTTTAGCATTTTCTGCTGAAAATGCATGGGGAAAAAGTTCAAACTTCATTAAATACAATAGATCCAACCAACCAACCAACACCACCTCCATATGAATTAAAATATATAAATGAATGAATAAACCAACAAATACATACTTTTCAAACTTCACTTAAAAATCCATACTTGTCCGTGGTTATTTGGAAAAACTGTTGTGGTGTTAGATGCTATACTTCAAAACGATTTTAAACAGCCTTTTGCTTATTATTTTGCATGTAGCTTTTTTGACTCATATTAACTGAGAGACTACATGTAATATTTGTACTTTTAAAAATTATTTTTTCCCCACATCCAGAACCATTAAAATAGTAAACATTTAAATGAAGAAATTTAGAAGTACACACTACTGTTTAATTGTTAGGGTTTGGTATGATTTTCCAAAAATACAGCAAAAACTGTGAAATATTATTACAATTTAAAATAACAGATTTTTCTTTTAAATATACTTTACATTTTAATATACTTTAAATTAAATTAACATTTTGTTTCCAAATTATTTGATAAATATAAAGTTCAGAAGAACAGAATTTATTTGAAATATAAATATCTTGTAACATTGTCTTTACTGTCACCTCTGATCAATTTGTCTAGTTCCTGTCTAGTTCCTCTCTAATCACAGCAGTGATTCACACAAACCTGGTGGGGGTTCCAGTCGCTGTCAAAGATCACAACAGTGTCTGCAGCTTGCAAGTTGAGGCCCAGACCTCCTGCCCTGGTGCTCAGCAGGAAGATGAAAAACTGTGAGCCTTCTTCGTTGAATTTCTTTAAAAGCATTGCACGATCCTCACACTTCGTAGTTCCTGGAGGACACAACCAGCAGCAAGCATGTATTAATGAAAGAGAAAGGGCAGTCTATTAATGTGATCACACTCATTTTAAAAGTGGTGGACTATCAATTGGAAACCCCCAGAATTGAGGTCCTAAAGGACAGGAAAACATTAAAGGAGGAATGCACTGATTACTGACCATCCAGACGCAAATAGAGGAAGTTACGGAAGGCAAAATAATCCTCCATGATGGTCATGAGGGTGGTCATCTGACAGAACAGAAGCACTCTGTGATTGGTGGCCTTCAGCTTGGGCAGGATGCGGTCCAGTAATTCAAACTTGCCAGAAGCGCGGTACAGGTCAGGGCTAGGTGGACAAGAAACAAAGCATGTCTAAAATGTCAACACCTTCATCATGGTGCACCTCCACTCTCTGGGTCATCTAACGCAAGGGGCCTGCGGTGTGTTTAATTATCCATATTTGACATGAATGAACACATCATGGTAACTCTTAAGGTTATGTAACACTCAATTTGATCCGTATTCACTAGGAGTGGGACAATAAATCGAAGTGCCGATTTATCACGATATTTCCGGAAACAGCCCAAACATGCCTATATACATATAGAATGCTGCACCAAACAAATTCGTAAGGGGAAAAATGTAAACAATAAACCAACTCTATAGCAGATTCTAAGTGATCAAGGGCTTAGGACGTTCCAATTCAGCCCATTCCAAGGGTTCAGCCAGAAGTGGGCACTCATGCTAATCAATGACGTACATCCGAGTGAACGAGACGGAGGGAAGTTTGTGAGTGAAGGGCATAAAAAAAACGGACTGGAACGCAGCCCAACAACAAATCAGAGATGTACCGGCATCTTATGTTTATGGAGATGAGAACTAAAAAACTCCCCCGGAACAGCTATCAGCATGGACTGTAGGCATCGATCACGTTATCATTGCAGAGCGCATATTGAGTCAGTAGCTTAACCTCTCCACTCAGATCGCAGATGGATTTCCCTCACTATATGAGTGAGAGCGCGCCGCCAGTGCGTCCAGTTTTATATCAACAAAACTGGATGCTCTCTCTCAGATATTACAAGTGTGCGTTATGCAGTGTGGGCAGTGGGCACCGACCGGCAGAAACATAAATCTGCACCTATGGCATGGACGACGAAGCAAAACCTTGTCAGAGCCGTAATGCGGCGCAGAAGTGTGCAGTGTGTGTGTGCTTGCTGCGCGTCCACATTTGAAATAACGAACTTGAGCGCGCAAAAGACACGACGTGAACGGCTATGTCATGTGCGGGGCTCCGTTTTTATGATGAGAGGAAAGGAAAGGTTGAGAAAACACTCCAGGTAAATTTTGAAATGTACAAGGTTTATATATATATATATAAATATCCTATATAAAGTTGATAAGCAGTTAAATGTGTTGGTTTACACACAAAGAAATGTGTAAGCTTTTAATAAGTCCAAGAATAAAATGATTAATTTACTTAACATGTTAAATTTGATTTACAGAACTTTTTGTGCTGTTTTCTATCAGTTTAGACTTGAATAAAGAGAGAAAACTTGCACTTAACCTTTTCACAGGCAGTTTGTTTTCATAGTTAGACAGATATCGTGATGTATCGTTATAGGATTGTCTAGCAATATATCGAGTATCACAGAATCGCTGTATTCGTGATATTATCGTATCGTGAGCCATGTATCGTGATTCGTATCGTATCGTGAGTTACCCTGCGATTCCCAGCCCTAGAACTCACCCGCTGATAATGCCATTTGGATATCCCAAGTGCTCAGCAAAAGATTCCTGAATAGACACAAAATAGACACGTTCAGTACATCTGATGCCATACAAGTAGTAATAGACCATGGTACTGTTAATTGCTTTATTTTGATTGTTGACAAATGTTTTAAGGACCAACTCCATAGCTATGGAGTAGTTTTAGGTCTTAAAGAAACATACAAAAAATTATCCATACAAATAAAATCAGTGAGGTCCAATGCTTTTTGGATGCTTTAAAATATCTTCTTTTGTGTTCCGCAAAATCATACAGATGTATAATGACAGAACTTTCATTTTTGGGTGAACCTTTAAGGCCACATCCACATAAATCCAGATATATCTGACAACAGCGTTTTCATTTCGAAGGGCTCTCTGTCCACACTAGTGTTTGAGCATTTTCCAAAAGTTGCTCATCCTCACTGACATGTCTGAAAACGCTTAAATCGCACTGCTGCAAATTCAGAAAATGTCATAAAAGCCCACTGTGATGATACCAAGAGACCAGACATAAAAGTTCTCACACTATTCTCCTGACACAACCATTTTATTACTAAATATCCCACCACTCACTGGTGCGTCCAGATCTCACACAAAATTGTCATTCATCTAAAATGCAAACGTCATAATTGCTAGTAAATATTCTATCATCTTTGCAGGAATATGAATATTGTAGAAAGTACCATTTATCTTTAGCAACCCTATGTAAGTGGCACATCAATGCCGACACAACCTTATTATATCTGAACAAGTTTTTGCTGGACAAAACTCAGTGTGGACGATTGAGGCCAAAAAAAGATTGAGGAAAAAAATGCATTTGTAAATTTATCCGGATTAATGTGGACGTAGCCTTAGTGTCATACATTTTAACTTGTGTATTAGAAATGCCCTGATGTGCATTTCAGTGTACTGAGACACTGTTGCGATACCTCAATGTGCTGGAACATGTAGGGATGGTTACAGATCTTCTTCAGCTGCATTATGGTGTTCATTAAGGTCTTGGCTCCTCCTTTACCCTGTGGAAACACATCAAGGTAAAAATGACTGAAGCTCTGCTCTAATCCGCACAGCAGTGTAAAAGTGAGTTAACAGCCTCTCTTTATACCTTCTTGTCTTTCTCCGAGCCGTCAGTGAGCAGGATGCCTTTGCCCTGCATGTGCCTGTACAGAACCTTCTGGATGGCTGACATGTCACATTTGATGACATACTCCACCTGTGAGACAATCCATCAACATAACCTGAACTGCATGACATAGAGGCTTCAATCAAACTTTGTTTTTAAGATTCTTTTCCAATTTTAGAGGAATTTGACAATTTTGTTCTTTTCTCTTTATGAAGAATTTTTGGGTATAATTTGTCACAGTTTACTTTATTTTGCTATCCTCACTTACATAAATTAACTATAGTGTCCTGCACCCACTAGTAAAAAAATATAAAAAATTATATCTGGTCTCTAATAATTTTTGGTTTGACTGTATATTATTGTTATTTTCACACTTAATTATGCCCATTAAAATGTATTTTACAAATTTTTGTTACTTTCACTGTTAATTTTTTTTTGCTCTGTGGTACATCATCTTTAATTTAATAGCATTAGAGCTGCTCCATTGCAGCGGCTTAGTACTGTAATCACGCGCTTTGCTGTAATAATGCAGGAAACCACTCGCTATAAATCTCCTAACTGTGATATTTTCAGAAATAGAAGTCGCGGTTTTTTTTTTCATCTGAAACGTGCTGCGATTTATTTTCTCTCATATAATGCAGAAACACTCAAGCAAGCAAAACACGCGCAACGCAGCCTATAGCGCATTTCACACAGGCTGCTAGATTCACTTTCACCAGAAAGTCGTGTATGCCTAAGGCTGAAAATAAATGACGTTTATAGTGAATGCCCCTATAAATGGTCTTATTTTTACGGTTTAGTTTTAATCCAAATGATGCGTGTGCTAAGTGAGTGAACATCAAAGATTACACAACAGAAGTGTCCGCACTCTCTCGGTCTCTCTCTCTCCCTACCGTTCAGTTACTTGTGCATTGTTTTACTTACTTGTTTTTGACATATCTGACCGAACTACAAACTTTCCAGTGATGTCCGTGAGAAAGGTATATTCACTCGACAAGCTCGCGCATCCTTAACTCCTTTCTGCTGTCTGTTGTTCTGTTGTCGGTGTTTCTTTGTTTGAATATGGCGCTTATCACATGCTGTGTGGTATCGGCTTTTGGTATCGGGGCATTTTAACGAGTACGAGTACAGGAGACCAGTATCGGGCCCGATACCAATACCAGTATCCCTATTAGTAAGCAATCTTGCCAAACAAACAAGCAATTCAAAGCAAATTGGAGTTTTAGGGCCAGATTTACTAAACAGGGCAAATTAGCTTGAGAGTGCAATTCCAAAAAAGCGCTAATGGGAGTGGAAATTTCTGCGGGTGATTTACTGACAATGCGCAAATGAAAGAACACAGCCAAATCATTTCCATAATGACCAACACAATCTACCAAGAGCAGCGCAAATTAGTGTCTGCTTTAAGATATGCCTTTTTGGAGCATTAAATAATGGCGCAAATACCAGTAATTTGACAAGTGCAAATGTTAGTAAATCGCGTTGGGCGATTCATTTTAATACAATCCTCCCATAAATTTTGCGTCTGAAAGGGAAACTCTTATAAATGCATATTCTATAAGGTTAGGCACAAAAATAACTGTGTCCAAGCCATTTCAGCACTAATTCTTCACTGCGTGTCTGACAGTAAATCTTGTAAGTGCTATGTCAACACCAAAAGACGATCTGCTCTGGTGTAAGCTGTTAGTAAATCAGACCCTTAGATGTTTCTTCTAGCTGTGCTTCACCGCACCTGAAACGGGAAGGATATTGGCTCCTTTGTGGTTAACGTGGTGTAAAAAGAATGCTGGATCAACACTTATTTCTGCTGACCCCCTCCCAGCTGTGCGATGACTGGGCTACTGTTAAGTCTTGGGTTAAGTCAAAGCTGCATTTGTCCTGAATTTCAGAAAAGCTGTCTGATCATTGAACATAATTTAGACTAATTAGGATCATTATGTAACAAGATCCTCAACGTATCTCTTTGTTTTGATTGTTTACAAATTTTATGTTTTTACTTTGATTTTGAGGTTCCTTCCATGTTATAGGCAGGAACTGTTACTACAATACTGATCTTGATCATATTTATCATTTTGTGTCATTCCAGAGGTCATATGTGAACACAGTGCAGCATGAGTGGTTCCGAGTGTCCAGTCAGAAGACGGCCGTAGCGGAGATGGTGGAGGACTACCTGAATGCTTTCAGAGGCATCTCCCCTGCCCTGCTGCAGCACATCGTAAACATGGCCGATGGCAACGGCAACACTGCCCTCCATTACAGTGTATCCCATTCCAACTTCCACATTGTGAAAAAGCTGCTGGATGCTGGGAAGTATTTGACTCCCAGTCAACATTTGCACAATTTTTGAAGTCATTTACAACGTGCTTTTTTTT
>NW_015505808.1:384135-430514 GCF_001515645.1 Sinocyclocheilus grahami | reverse complement strand
TGGTACATCATCTTTAATTTAATAGCATTAGAGCTGCTCCATTGCAGCGGCTTAGTACTGTAATCACGCGCTTTGCTGTAATAATGCAGGAAACCACTCGCTATAAATCTCCTAACTGTGATATTTTCAGAAATAGAAGTCGCGGTTTTTTTTTTCATCTGAAACGTGCTGCGATTTATTTTCTCTCATATAATGCAGAAACACTCAAGCAAGCAAAACACGCGCAACGCAGCCTATAGCGCATTTCACACAGGCTGCTAGATTCACTTTCACCAGAAAGTCGTGTATGCCTAAGGCTGAAAATAAATGACGTTTATAGTGAATGCCCCTATAAATGGTCTTATTTTTACGGTTTAGTTTTAATCCAAATGATGCGTGTGCTAAGTGAGTGAACATCAAAGATTACACAACAGAAGTGTCCGCGCTCTCTCGGTCTCTCTCTCTCCCTACCGTTCAGTTACTTGTGCATTGTTTTACTTACTTGTTTTTGACATATCTGACCGAACTACAAACTTTCCAGTGATGTCCGTGAGAAAGGTATATTCACTCGACAAGCTCGCACACTCAATCCACTCAGCGTGCTTTGCATCAGCTCACGCACATCAGCTATACAGTCAGTACTGAATGTTTAACATTATATTCATTGCATACATATACTTCGTAGTAGACATCCTTAACTCCATTCTGCTGTTCTGTTGTCTGTGTTTTTTTGTCTGAATATGGCGCTTATCACATGCTGTGTGGTATCGGCGTTTGGTATAAGGGCATTTTAACGAGTACAATTACAGGAGCTCAGTATCGGGTTTTTGACATATCTGACCGAACTACAAACTTTCCAGTGATGTCCGTGAGAAAGGTATATTCACTCGACAAGCTCGCACACTCAATCCACTCAGCGTGCTTTGCATCAGCTCACGCACATCAGCTATACAGTCAGTACTGAATGTTTAACATTATATTCATTGCATACATATACTTCGTAGTAGACATATATATATATAGTTTTTTGGAAATAAAGACAGTTTTGTACAGAATGTTGTAAAATTTAATGTAAAGATTATGTAATTTAATAAAAAATATATTTATAGAAAATACAAAAATATATTTCTAAAAATAAAAATATGGGGTACTAAAGCAGTAAAGATTAAAACTACCATCAGAAAAAAATCCTTACCATTTAGCCCTCATTATGAAATTTAAGATTAAAGTTAAAAAATCTCCCACTGACACAGTGGAATCAAATTAAAACTGCACTAAATTGCACACTGAATCTTCCTTTCATATATTTAAACCATTTACAGCTGCTTCGACAAGGCATAATGACTATATAATATATCCTCTCTGCAATGTGTATCTCGTTTTTCCCTATCATCAACAAAGGCTAATAAAAACAGTTTTAAGAAAGTGACAGAGTGGCTACTTACCTTCTCAGGTAACTGAGACTCCACCTCTTTCTTCAGTCTGCGCAAAAGGAAGGGACGTAACACCTTATGCAAACGACGAATGATAAGGATGGTCTCCTCTTCATTTAGATCCACCTAACCAACATCAATGCAATCCGTAACAGAGAGAAACCTCATTAAGCTACAGTGTAATGTGTAAAATAGCCAGGTAAATCTACAAAGGTGAAATATAATAATCTACCCTCTCTCCTGTCATTGCAAATGGAGCATTGAACCACTGCTCAAAGGTGCTGCAGCTTTTGAAGATGGTGGGCAACAGGAAGTTGAGCAGGGCCCAGAGCTCGGGCAATTTGTTCTGCAGAGGGGTTCCAGTGAGTAACAGCCTCCTAGGAGCGACGTAGTGGGTGTTCAACACCTGTGTGAGCTTACAGTGATGGTTCTTCATGCGGTGGCCCTCATCCACAATCATATACTTCCAGCGAATCTGGGAATTACGAAGCAATCAACAATTAAAGCATAAAGGAGCGGATTTTTCTACAAATGTGCTTTGCATTGGCACAAACAACTCCAAGGTCATGGGCTTACGTCCCAGGGAATGAATGAATTCATAAATAAATGCTGTTCCTTTAAACTTTCTAATCATCAAAGGATCCTGAAAAAAGCATCACGGACTCCACTAAAATATTATGCAGAAAACACAACGGCTTTCAACACAAGAAATCTAGCAGCTAATCAGCATATTAGAATGTTTTCATGACACTGAAGACTGGAGTAATGGCTGCTGAAAATTCAGCTTTTCCATCACAGGAATACATTTCATTATTAAAAAAAATATTACAATAAAAAACAGAAATAGAACATTTCACAATATTGATATTTTTACTGTGTTTCTGATCAAATAAATGCACCCTTGGTGAGCATAAAAGACTTTTATCAACAACATTAAAATACCTTACCAACCCCAAATTTTTGAACATAAGTTTATATTTAGAATGTGCCTGTAAGTTACTTTAGATAAAAGCATCTGAAAATTCATAAAAGGAAGCGTGTCTTTTACCTTGGCGAGAATGTGCTTGTCTTTGATGATGTACTCGTAGGTGGTTATAAGGACATTAAACTTCCCACTGCGAAGCTGCGGCACCAAAGACCTCCGCATTGATGGTGTGCCCTTAGACAAATTAAAACAAAACTGTTATTACCTCTTACTTTATTACTTTTATGCTTTATTACATCGTAAAATTATATTGTCCACATTAACAAATCATAGTGATCATAAAAATCAATGGCTACCTTGTAGGCAATTTTCACAATACTTGGTGCCCACTTGTCCAGCTCATTAACCCAGTTGGACAAAGTCCTGTAAAAAAGAGGAACGAAAATCAATACTGTCATTTTTATACCAGAAGCCACTGATATGGAATAAACATTTTACCACTAAAATAAGGTCATATCTCTAAATGACATGTGATGGTGTGATCGTGGAGCAGAGTGAATGATGGATGTGAGGTGAGGCGGTTTGAGGACATTTCTGGCACTTGCACAAATCAATCACAATAACTTAAGCTAAAACAGCGCTGACGGCCATTTTCACGGTGGCTTGTGACATCTCTGTCTCTGTGACATCAGTGCTAAAGCAGCCTAAATGCATGCAAGTAAGAAAATAAGATAACTTCAAATACACAAATAATGTAACAAGATGTTCTACCATCAAAGAATCCATTTAATTCAATCTCCAACCAACCAACCATGCATGATCAATATGACGACTGTTTAGTGACCTATAATGCTGTCATATGTCCCCTCTAAAACGCAACATCACAAATCACTATCATGAACCAATATGGCATTTTCAGTCATTAGAGGTCAACTGAACTGTGTGTAACAGTGTTTAGCTACTTAATGAAGCCCTTACATCGCAAATCCTCTTAGGCAGCTCAGCTCATTACACCTCTTATCACATTATTCACAGCTTGTTTGCTGGACTTACGAGAGCGGTACGATGATGAGGTACGGCCCGTTGAGCCTCTTGTGTTCCATCAAATAAGTGATAAGTGCAATAGTCTGAATGGTCTTCCCCAGTCCCATCTCATCGGCCAGAATACCATTCAGGTTGTTGTTGTACAAAGACACCATCCATTCCAGACCCTGGACCTGAACAAAAAGACTTGCGTTATACAGTGGAAATATCATATACAATCATCAGGAACAAACAATCGAGTAGACGCATGACACCGATTCTACAACTGTTCATTGAACAACATGGGACAAAAGACCCAATTGGTGTTTCACAGCCGCCGAGTGGAATCAAAGCATGAATCCTTAGTGCTCCCTGAAGTTTTCTTTAAAACACCTAAGCAATCAGGTGGGGAAGAAAAGAAAATTAGAAGAGGCCTGTTTTCTCCTTTTGAAATCCATTATTGCCCAAAGGGGATAGCAGATTCAATACAAACCACTCAATCTTTGATATTTCCCCTCTGTGTGATTTCTTTCCAAAAGCCTCTTCCATTTCTAGAGTATAATCCCTTGAAATATAATTTAAACCTGCACAGCTCTCTTCAGAGAAGATGGATTCTGAGTATAATGTATCTTTGGATGTGTCTATTTCAGAGTCTGGTTTAACATTTGCTTTACCTGGTAATGTTTGAGGGTCCCATTGATCAGTAGGGTGGACTGTTTATCCACCCTCTCTATGACCGTGTGGGCCACTCCATAGTAAGACTGGGAGCTGGTCTGTCCCGCCTGAACACTGTACTCATCATCCACATCCTGTTTAGCAGACCTGCAACACAGGGTTCAAAATTAAAAGGGACAGTTCACCCAAAAATGAAAAGTCTGTCATCACTTACTCACCCTCATGTTGTTCTAAACCCAAAAGACTTTTGTTCATCTTCAAAAAACTGAAGATATGTTTAATATTCTCTCATAATTGATGCCCAGCCATTAGAAGTTCAAGCAACAAAAATATTCAAGCATCAAAAAAGCAAGTACGTTTATTTGATGTGCTCTATTGTATGTGCATTGACCAATGATTATATATGAATAAACGCCTAAAATAAATGTTCACGTATAGCAATCATGTCTCTACACCTGGATTAAACCGCTTGATTTATATGGATTTCTTTTACATAACTATTTGAAGCATAAAAAAAATTTGGTTGCATGGACTTTAAAGGGATCAACAAAAATGATTAAAGAATATTAAAAATATAATTTGTGTTCTGAAGATGAACGGAAATCTAATGAGTGAAAAACGACATGAGAGTGAGTAAATGATGACAGTATTAATTTGTGGGTGTACTATCGCTTTAACATACTGTATTACCACACTGGCCAATGGCAGCTGAATTGCGAAAATGTACCAGCCATAAAAAGTGTATTTCCTGTCATGTAACTCAATTTTATTCTGTTTTTATGAAAATTATTATTATTATTGTCTATTATACTTGCAACAAGTAAGGTAAAACCGCAGATTTCACTAAAATGTTTTGTCTGTCTAATATGTAAAATAAATACATTAAAACTGGATGCACGGCACTTTAGAAATATACAATACACATGTAGTCTCTGGCCACTGTAAATCCACTGGTCGGCATGGTGCTATGAATGCAAGGTCATGGGTTCAATGCTCAGGGAACACACATACTGATAAAATGCATAGAATGCAATTTAACATTGGATTTCCAGTGTCTGCTGAATTCATTAATGTAAATGAGCAGGACTGAATTGTTTCAACAGGTTCTGGAAACAATCCATAAAGATTACTGTCAATGTTGACATGATCTACAACTCCATCAATGGGGCTCTCCTTTGTTGAAAATTGGTGGACGTGTTCATTGAGCCAGCGTGAAATGACACATGCCTTGTTGTTCTACAGAAAACACCAAAACAAAGCAGAAAATTCATGCAGACTATGAGATCAGAGGCTGTGCTGACTGGCAGCAATACGCAAGTAGGCTGTGCCATTCAAACGAAGCTGTTTGTATGAAGACATTTCCATCAGCCTGATCCACTGACACAAGACAGAAGGGATCTATGGATTTATGTTGTGAAACCTGATGTGCTGTTCTGTTGCTATAGCCCATTCAGTTCAAGGCTGAACGTGTTGTGCATTCAGACATTCTCTCCTGCACAGCACTGTTGTAATGTTTGGCTATTTCTGTTCCTTCATCTTCCTGACAGCTTGAACCAGTCTGCCCATTCTCCTCCGACTTCTCTCATTGACAAGGAATTTTCCCCCCGCAGAACTGCCCACTCACTGGGTGCTTTTTAGTTTTCACACCACTCTCTAGAAACTCTAGAGACTGTTATGTGTGAAAGTCCCAGGAGATCAGCAGCTCCCGAGACACTGTAACCCCATCTGGCCCCCACAATCACTTCACGGTCTAAGAGTGAATGTGTAGCTAATGAAGTGCCCATTGAGGGTATTCAGAAGAAAACTTCCATTTTATTCAGATTTGAGATTAATTGTGTCAACTTAAAAATACATACATTATATATAAGTTTTTGTTAGAATTTTGAATTAGATTTTTATTTTATTTAATGTAAATTTTAGTTAAAGTTTTAGTAATTTTGGTGTGTCATTATTAGTTTTTTTGGTTTATTAATTTATTTTATTTCAAGAAACGAAAACTGTTTTTTAATGGTTTTAGTTTTAGTTAACTATAATAAACCTGCTTTGAATCATCTCAAATCATGACCAGAGAAATATCAGCCTAAGTGCTGCTGTCATTAAAGTAAAAGAGGGACATAGCAAATACTTAAATATATATTGAATTTCCATGTTTCTTTCAAATTGTTCAACTGATAATAAGAATTTGCAATGAAAATAAAAATGTATAAAATTGGAAAATTGCAAAATAGAAGCATTTTCACAAGTGGTCTTTTGAACCCCACTGTACATAATATATATATTGTCCAGCAAAGTGCAACCTCCAGCAAAGGCAGATGCATTGCTGACAGAAGTAAGAAAAGAAGAACACAAAACCGCTATCAACACCCAAATCATGCTGTCTTACTTTTCCTGCACTCCAGCTCAACAGGGTATTTTTTGCTTTGAAGTGAGAACAGGCAACATACTCTATGATGTGCTTGGCTGCTGTTTCAGATACTTCATCACTGTTGGGATCGATGACTTTCTTTTCTTCCGATTCAGCTCTGGAGACCACCTCTTCATCATCCTAAAAGGGAGTATTAGAGAATTTTGCTCATTTAATGCACAGTGATTGCTCGACTTACACAATATAGGATAATACGCTAAAACAGAAAGGAGCTATTAAGGCAGATGCTGAAAGGCTTATGGGAGATGCTTTATGGATGCAGAGAAAAGGATAATAATGTGTGTAAGTTTGTGTACTTATGTATGACTCACTCCACACCAAGGAGCTGTCAATGCTTAATGAGTAGAAATAAGAGGACACTCACCTCCTCTTCAAATTCCGAGCCACTCTCTTCGCTGTCTGACCGTGGAGCAACTTCATATCTGTTTTAAAGGGCATAATGCACTAGTAAACACTCAAAGCCATAGCTCAAAGCTTTTTCCCCTACAGTTAAATTAAAATATGCTACAAAGGATGCTTGCACAAAGCTGTAGTCTCTGTCAAATAGGTCATTTTCATTTCAAGCAGACATTAATATTATAATTTTTTTTTTAATTTACAGTTAATATTAATGTAGTGAATATGTTTTTGCTAAACAGTGTTTTTGTTAGGTTGACAGTTTTGTAGTATGCAATTTGATTTTTTTTTTTCTTAGCAGAAGCTTTATGATGATATAGAGGTGCAGTAATTTCAACTCAAATTATATTTTATGTCCCTGTATTTTTTTTATTTGGTGAGTAGCAGAATAGCGCCTTTTTTCAGTGACCAAAATTTTTGTGCATCTCTTTCCTTCAGTGCATTTCAGTTCATCCATCAATTCACATGGCTCACCGCAGCTTCACAGCTCACTTACGAGTGATATGCAAGAAATGTTTTCAATTACCAGACACACAGAGGATGCAATGTAAGGACAGCTTACCCAGGGTTCATCTCGAGCCAGGCCTCTAACTGACTGGACTTGGGGGCATCTGTCCCCTGTAGCACTTTCCCCGTCTCTGTCTGAATGACTTTGACTGGCAGCTCACTCATCTGACTGTTCTCATCTATGAGCTGCTCGAATAAGTAAACATAAATGCAAGCTTTCTGTGACAGGCTGTGTTAGATTAGGTTTGCCAGAGTGAGTTTACCAGAAGGACACACATTGGTCGGTTATTTACATTTCTGCTCTCATTTTCATAGCAATTTACTTACCTCTCCATCAGGCCCGATGGCTCCCATTCCTTCAGCATCCCCAGTTTCCTTCTAAAGGTTAAACATGAAAGAAAGAAATAAGCATCGAGTGTTCGATGATTGTAGACTTCACTGATTGAACTTGAGATTTATGCAAACCACAGTGGGATAAACTGTAAGCAACTGAACCAAATGAAGCGTGTCTAAAGTAAACGTATAGTTTACGATCAAACTTGAGCATGAGTGATTTTATGGTTTCTTTTCCATAGTTATGTCGCCTCACACCTTCTTCTTCTTTCTCTTCCTCTTCTTCTCCTTGGCAGCCTGAGCAGCCCTGTGCTCATAGACAAGCTCAGTCAGGTTGGCCACGTATTCATCTGTCTGTTGAAGAAGGTAGGCCAGGCGCTTGTCCTTCTTTTGATCAATTAGCTTCCTGTAACCTTCTTCATCCTCAGCCTAGGGAAAACAGATGGAGAGCCTGTGAGAATCTTTAGGGAACATCTCTTCTCTAAGAGCTGTAAAAGGATTCTGTTTTTGTCTCCTCCATATGTATAATTTTTGTCAGTAAATATATATAGATTTTTATTTTTTTAATTAACATTCTTTAACATTTCATTCAAAAAGTACACCATACTGGTTCACGGTTTGAGTCAGATCTGACACATATGAGTAAGTCATGATTCAGTCTAATGACTCTGGGATTGATTCAGAATGATTCACCAATCCGTTAATTAAATCTTTAAAATAATTAATTAAAAAGAATTAATTAATGATCAAGAGAAGGAAATTGAGTGATTTGTCACCAACTGAGTGATTTGTTCAAGAACTGGACAGTACAATGTGCTGTATGCTAATTTTTGAATGAAGTTAGTAAAGACAATAAAACTAAGTTTTATATATTATGCTGGAAACAGTGCACCTTACCATCAGTCTCCTCATCCTCTCTTTCTCGATTCTTTCCGTCTCCTTCTTCTGCTCTCTCTCGGTGTTGGTGTGCCATGTGGCGATGGCTTTAGACAGCTTTTGGATTTTTCCAGAGATGGACCTGTGATATTCCTTGAAATCTTTAGCATGCTGCAGAATGCTGTTGAGATACTCCTACAACAAGAAACAGAAAACAAAGAATGAATCAAAAAGCAAAGTCCAGAGTTTGGGGTCAGCAAGATTTAATGTTTTTAAACAACGTCTCTTATGCTAACCAAGGCTGTATTTACAGTATTTAATAAAAAAATAGGTAATATTGGGAAAAAATATTACAATTTAAAAGAACTGTGGTGGCAAAGCTGTATGTTCAGCAGCCATAACTCCAGTCTTCAGTGTAACATGATCCTTCAGAAATTATACTAAAATGCTGATTTGTTTCTCTAGAAACATTTCTTATTATCAGCGCTTCAACAGTTGATACATTTGTTTTTCAGAATGCTTTGATGGATGAAAAGTTCAAAAGAACAGCATTTATTAACATTACAAAAGTATTCTTTTGTAGAGCACCAGTGTACATGCTAGTCAGGGTTTCTAATCATAATTTAGTTGTGCATTTCCAAACTCTCTCTTGACGCTAAGAATAAAACTGCTTGCTGCTTTTAGACTTTATGCAAATGCCCCCTTCGCATATTAAATGAAAAACATTCTGTGCTCAGACCTGCGCCATACTAGAAAAACGTCCTCTTAGCAAACACTGCCTTTACATGCGATAGGTTCATAAAATAATCAAATGTGCTGCACAAACTGTCAGAATGAAATACATAGACATCTTAAAGAAATTTCAGCCACTGGTTTCTAATGCTAGGAACTCTCAGAAGGTCAGGTAGAGCATTAGGTATTACACAGTCAGGAAGAGCACTTTTCTATGCTTTTAGTCTCCATACTTGTTCTGATGTTTAAGAATAACAGCACACACGTCCCCTTATTGCCTCACTGTGACTGTGCAGGCCAGGGAAATCTGATTCCTTATAATATGACCCCTCTAAAAAGCATCTTCATCAGTTAGTCGATATAACAGCACATGAATTGTGTATATGAGCATTTTTGCTGTGAGAGCTTGTCTAGTATTTTTGTCAGTATAGTGAGTTTGTTCAGTCCATTGAGTTATATAAAATAAAAACAGATACAAATTAAATTAAATTAAACTGATACATTCATTGATCACCTGGTGTTTCTGTCTGCGCTTCCTTTCCTGCTCGATCTTCTGCTGCTTCTCTAGTTTCTCTGTCATGCGTGCCTCTCTCAGCGTCTGTCTCTTGCTGCGCTTGTAGGCTTTGGAGTTCAGGGCCGTCTCTAGAGTTGTGTCTCGGCGCATGCAGGCTACAACATCTAGCCTCAGCTGAATGAGAAAAAAAATCAATCATAGTCATCTGTAGCAAATTACTATGTTGCATTAAGCTAATGAGCTTCATCAAATGATAATCATATTCTGATGCATTTCACACATATTTTGCTCATAACTGTTGCTAAATACAGCAGAACAAGGCTGTGAATTGTGAGGAGACCGTATGCTATGAATACAACAAGGGCTCCCTCTAATGGTGAGTTCCACAGTACAGTGTACTGTGTATCACAGTCAACACATATGTGACCCTGGACCACAAAACCAGTCTTAAGTGGCTTGGGTATATTATAGCAATAGCCAAAAAAACATTGTATGGGTCAAAATTATAGATTTTCCTTTTATGCCAAAAATCATTAGGATATTAAGTAAAGATCATGTTCCATGAAGATATTTTGTAAATTTCCTACCGTAAATATATCAAAATTTAATTTTTGATTAGTAATATGCATTGCTAAGAACTTCATTTGGACAACTTTAAAGGCGATTTTCTCAGTATATTGATTTGTGTTTGCACCCTCAGATTACAGATATTCAAATAGTTGCATCTCGGCCAAATATTGTCATATTCTAACAAACAATACATCAATAGAAAGCTTATTTGTTTAGCTTTCAGATGATGTATAAATCACAATTTCAAAAAATTGACCCTTATGACTGGTTTTGTGGTCCAGGGTCACATATGGCTTTTTGGCTAGATTTAAAGCAAAGAAAAGAGCACTTTTAGATAGAACCAAGGTAATAATAGATGGCACTCCTGGAGGTAGGAAAACAAAGTTCTTTATGAATCGCAGATTGCTTGTAATAAAGACTTAAATGTAAAAGAAAAGGCAAGAGAGCTGACTGTTTCTATCAGTGGTACGTTTTAATTTAGAATGTTTGTGATAACATAAGAAAAGTAGTTTCAATGTTTTGTCATTTGCTTGAGTATCTTAATATATAAATCTAGAAGTAAAACGCATTGAATAATGCGTCACTTATAAATATTGCGTAAACGTGAACACGTTCAAAGATCGTATAACTGCACTGTGTAAAAAGACAATCACAAAGCTGATAAAGCATTTTCAGCAACAACGTTTGGATTTGGATAAACGTTGGATTTCAAAATAATGGATAAATGCTGTGTTTGTGGTAAACAGCCGTGGATCAGTAGCGGACTGCAAACGCCTGTGTGAAAGCACAATGAGTCTGTGCTGCTTTTGCACCACATACGAACCGCATATGGGTTCCATATGCACTGCAAACGGAGTATGTGTGAACCTGGCGTGAATTAAACATTCATAGCAACTTTGGACACCATCACAATCCACATTATGTTAATAGGACAAAGCTTAATGGAACCCTCAAATCAAAAATATGCATGTGCAATTTTTACTTGGCTCATTGAAAATTATTTAATTTATTGTAAAGCAATGCCAATGAGTGATTTTCATTAGAAGTGTCTCTCAATTTATGACTGTAATAAATAACTGGAAATATGCTTTTATGAAAATTTTATAAATTATGTGCACCAGCAAAAGTGAAAATTATTTGAGCACTTAACATTATCATTACTATTATTATTGACATTTATTAGTAATTTATTTTTTGTTTTAATGATGCATAAAAGTGTCAATAGTTTTAAACACTTTTATACCATTTTCAAGGAAAGTTCTAATTTAGTTAATCTAAAAATGTCATGGTGTAACCATCAGTAAAAAGTAATATTTTCATGAAAACAAAATTGTTTTAAAATATATTTTTAAAGGTAAAACATTTTTTAACAAATTACATGAAATATTATTTCATAAATATCATTAAGAGTTGCAACACATGACATTAATAAGCAGTGGAGAAGACTAAAGTTCAATCTAAATAAATATTACTTAATACAAATTTTTTTTTCAACAATTATTTTAAATTACAATTTTAATACAGAAATTATAAAACATAGTTAATCTAAAAATGTCATGGTGTAACCATCAGTAAAAAGTAATATTTTCATGAAAACAAAATTGTTTTAAAATATATTTTTAAAGGTAAAACATTTTTTAACAAATTACATGAAATATTATTTCATAAATATCATTAAGAGTTGACATTACATTAATAAGCAGTGGAGAAGATTAAAGTTCAATCTAAATAAATATTATTAATACAATTTTAAAATATATTTTTAAAGGTAAAACATTTTTTAACAAATTACATGAAATATTATTTCATAAATATCATTAAGAGTTGCAACACATGACATTAATAAGCAGTGGAGAAGACTAAAGTTCAATCTAAATAAATATTACTTAATACAAATTTTTTTTTCAACAATTATTTTAAATTACAATTTTAATACAGAAATTATAAAACATGATCATCATCACTAAAGAGGTGTACTCAATTTTTTCATAAATAGAAAATACAAAAATGTCATAATCCCACCTGCCGCTGGAAGTTAAGCAGTCTTAAGGCCTTCAGCTCCACAGTAGCTTTAGTCCGCAGATCAGGTGGCAGTGACCCTGGCAGATTCTCCAGCTCCTGAATTCTGTGAGCAATCCTGGCCTGAAGACTTTGAACACAAATGAGAAAGACAGGTGTACTGAATCCTATCACAAACTGTTTTTTTAATGCTTGTTTTTAAGAAGAAAGAAAGTTTTAAAAAGTTAAAGCAAAAACTGTTAATCAAGCACAGATTACCAGATTTTTGTAGAATAGAGATGTCTCGCAATGTAAACTTTTTAGGCAATAACAATTTCTAGTAACTTTAGAGTTCTCTATAAATCACCTGCAAGATCTGAACCTTTCACTTGGTAAAAAATAGATAGTACAGACTGTAAAAATGTATGTCTTGGTGACTTCAGGGTACATCAAACAATCAACACATTTCTGTTGTTTCAGACAGTGCAAGCCAGTGCAATCAACCAAGTTCTGAGGAACTTTCAGAAACCTTAGAGTGTTCCTCACCCTCCTCTAACATTCATTACAGCTCACAATCCCCCCCACCCCCCAAACAACAACAATAGTTCTGCTGATATTTTACAGACAGAAGAGCAATGGAAGGTAGGCAGACATTTTAATGTCTCACCTCCCCTAAGCTGGTCTGATCTCACACAATTTAATGTTGTTCTGAACCACATTTTGCAACATACTGTACATCTTGAGTATCACAATATGTTTTTTTTCCATCACCTCTGCCAAGAAACAGTGCTTGAATAATAGAGTTAATAACTGAGAATTTATTACATTTGCATTTCAGCTACAAAGCTAAAGGCAAAATATTCCTACAAAGTAAATATAAGCAGTTCATTTTCGGGTTAGATTCCCTTGGTATGCATCCACATTTGGAAGATGTCTTGTATAATGTATAAACACACTGTCTTTTAATTGGAGTGTTAAAGTCAGGGGACAAACACATTGTAAGTGTACCTCAGGAAACATCATAAAATAAAAAATGCAATTCATGACCCCTTTATACCAGTGCAGATTTATTAGTGTTGATTTAGTTGAATTTAATTATTCATTACATACCGGTATTCCCTCTCTTGCAAGAGTTCGACAGGGTCCAGACCCTGAGGCTTCTGAATTGGTGTGATGCGATTCTGTTTCTGCTGAAGCTGGATGATAAGGGAGGGCTGGCCTGGTCCTGGTGGTGGCTGAGGTTGGGGTTGGGAGGTGAGGGAGGTGTAGGGCACAGGTTGTGTGCCAGTGGGGGCCAGCGGGGGAGCTGGAGAGGGTCTGCCACTGGGAGCTGGGACCGACAACTTCTGTTGAGCACCGGGGGTCTCTGAGCCTTGACCTGAAAATAAAGGAAATGCTCTTTGTGAACGTCTTGTGAGATTTATCAGAATGTCATGTCTGTCAAAGAAATGCTCCTGAATGCAAAAAAGCATTAAGCTTCCAGTCATCCATAATGCTGTTGTCAGTACAATCAATATTAATCATAATCATAATGTGCCATTATGAAACAACATAAGTAATCTCATTTATATTTCAGAAGCCCATTGTCATTAGGATTTTTGATCGTACTCGAAGAGTTCATCAAAGCTGCTGTTGATGGGTTTAAGAGTTCAAAGCACAGTGTGAACTGATGGCCACCTCTGATCTGAAAAATCTTTACAAGGACTCATATGACCTGCTTCAAGCCAAGTTCAATGCCTTTAAAGAAACTTCATAAAGGGCATGCAATCCTTAAATGATAACATAAACACAAGAAATGATACAAGAGCATGTTCAGAAGAAAAATAAAGTTTCTGGATTTCTGGCTGGATACAATCAATCAGTTGCTGAACCTGCCATGAGAGCATTCAATGTCCCTAATCATTTCATATTGTGAAAAAAAATGCAGTGAAAATGCCAATTGACCTGAGGTGGTGCTTATTATCTTCCACAAGTACAGCCAATAAGCAGTGCATCAGAATTAAACCAGGCTGACTCACCAATCAAGTTCACTTGAAAAGAATGATCTTTAATTTGTGTGAACTTCAGTGACTTTTCCATGCAGATCTAGCAATCAGTGAAAAAATGTTCTGTCATTTGAAAGCATATTTATTAGCCAGGGGATTTAACCTCTGTAAGGTTGCCTCTTGGCATTTGTTTAAAAGTGATTTTCAAAGTTTAACTCATATGGAGCATTTTGACCATGTTTATGTGCACAAGAATATTATATATAAATATGAATTTGCTCATATTTCAGCAGTATCTGGAGCAAATAGAAAACAACACTTCATTACAAACAAACATCAAAAGAAATTAACAAATCAATATACAGATGGATAAAAAGCACTGCAAAAGTCTCGTTTTCAGGAAGGTTACTGGCTTACATTCACAATTCATCTTTGAGTCGACATAAATGTTGACATAAATAGTACATGTTCAGTATACAGAAATATTCCAATAGCATGTTAATGTCTTTTTCAGGCTTAACCAGAATATGTACCCTTGAACTGGAAGACAGGCTGCACAAAAGCATCTGTGACTAGAAGACTGTGTTTGAAATTTCATATTTTCTGTCGAATATGTCATTTGATCTAGTGTTGGTTGGGTCAGCACACATGTAAACAGGCCCCTCAGCTATCACCAGTGTTGTTATTGTAAACAAACTATTTTCATTAATTTAAAAAAATCTGAAATAAAATAAAATAAAATATAAATATTAGACGAAAATGTAAAATTGACCATCTGGTCTGACACGCTGGGGTAGGCTCCAGCATCTCCATGGCCTTTCAGAGCATAGGTTTGGAGAATGGATGTATAGAGAAAAAAAAATAAACTAAAATTAGAAATGTTGCCTTGGCAACTAACTGAAAAAGAAAAAAAAAAGAAGAAAAGTTGAAGTACTACAATTATTGAAATTAAATCTGAAATAAAAATAAATTAAAAATAAAACATAATATTAAAAAAAAACTATTAAAAATAACAAAAGAACATAACAAAATTACTAAAACTTAAACTAAAGTTAAAATGAAAATATAGAAATAAAACCTAATTCAATGTATTTCCAAGAACTAAAATAGTACATAAATAATTCTAAAATTATTCAGTTGATGGCCATAAATTGCATTTTGCTTCACTGTGCCATTAGGTGGAATGTAGAGATGCAACTGCTTAAGAATAAATACATCCCACACTCACCTTCAGGCCAAGGTTTTGGCCCAGAGCTCTGGGTATGAGTCTGCATTGCTGGAGAGGGACATGGGCCCGTTGCAGGCCCTCCATGAGTCATTGGCATACCTAGCGAAACGGCACAAGATTAAATAATAATTAAGAAAATTGCATTAAAAGTATTCCTTACAAGGTGACGGATTTTGTATAGAATATCATAAGTTGCAATCAGCCTTAAAACATCATAAAAATACAAACACAAGAAAAAAACTGCACAACTGTAATTTGGACTGCACAAGGACTTGGACTTACTGACTAACACCGAAAATGACCATAAGTATAATCACCTAGAGGTCTGTTGTAGGGGCCAGTGTTGACGGGCTGCTGCTGCATGGTGGGGAGGCTCCTCTTGCCCTGCACCGCTAACTGCAGATTCTCAGGCAGAGGCTGACCCCGGCCCAGGATCTTGTATGCCAGGATCTGAGCCCTGAGTTGCTGTAGCTGAACTGTTCTGTCATTTGAAAGCATATTTATTAGCCAGGGGATTTAACCTCTGTAAGGTTGCCTCTTGGCATTTGTTTAAAAGTAATTTTCAAAGTTTAACTCATATGGAGCATTTTGACCATGTTTATGTGCACAAGAATATTATATATAAATATGAATTTGCTCATATTTCAGCAGTATCTGGAGCAAATAGAAAACAACACTTCATTACAAACAAACATCAAAAGAAATTAACAAATCAATATACAGATGGATAAAAAGCACTGCAAAAGTCTCGTTTTCAGGAAGGTTACTGGCTTACATTCACAATTCATCTTTGAGTCGACATAAATGTTGACATAAATAGTACATGTTCAGTATACAGAAATATTCCAATAGCATGTTAATGTCTTTTTCAGGCTTAACCAGAATATGTACCCTTGAACTGGAAGACAGGCTGCACAAAAGCATCTGTGACTAGAAGACTGTGTTTGAAATTTCATATTTTCTGTCGAATATGTCATTTGATCTAGTGTTGGTTGGGTCAGCACACATGTAAACAGGCCCCTCAGCTATCACCAGTGTTGTTATTGTAAACAAACTATTTTCATTAATTTAAAAAAATCTGAAATAAAATAAAATAAAATATAAATATTAGACGAAAATGTAAAATTGACCATCTGGTCTGACACGCTGGGGTAGGCTCCAGCATCTCCATGGCCTTTCAGAGCATAGGTTTGGAGAATGGATGTATAGAGAAAAAAAAATAAACTAAAATTAGAAATGTTGCCTTGGCAACTAACTGAAAAAGAAAAAAAAAAGAAGAAAAGTTGAAGTACTACAATTATTGAAATTAAATCTGAAATAAAAATAAATTAAAAATAAAACATAATATAAAAAAAAACTATTAAAAATAACAAAAGAACATAACAAAATTACTAAAACTTAAACTAAAGTTAAAATGAAAATATAGAAATAAAACCTAATTCAATGTATTTCCAAGAACTAAAATAGTACATAAATAATTCTAAAATTATTCAGTTGATGGCCATAAATTGCATTTTGCTTCACTGTGCCATTAGGTGGAATGTAGAGATGCAACTGCTTAAGAATAAATACATCCCACACTCACCTTCAGGCCAAGGTTTTGGCCCAGAGCTCTGGGTATGAGTCTGCATTGCTGGAGAGGGACATGGGCCCGTTGCAGGCCCTCCATGAGTCATTGGCATACCTAGCGAAACGGCACAAGATTGAATAATAATTAAGAAAATTGCATTAAAAGTATTCCTTACAAGGTGACGGATTTTGTATAGAATATCATAAGTTGCAATCAGTCTTAAAACATCATAAAAATACAAACACAAGAAAAAAACTGCACAACTGTAATTTGGACTGCACAAGGACTTGGACTTACTGACTAACACCGAAAATGACCATAAGTATAATCACCTAGAGGTCTGTTGTAGGGGCCAGTGTTGACGGGCTGCTGCTGCATGGTGGGGAGGCTCCTCTTGCCCTGCACCGCTAACTGCAGATTCTCAGGCAGAGGCTGACCCCGGCCCAGGATCTTGTATGCCAGGATCTGAGCCCTGAGTTGCTGTAGCTGAACTGGGCTGAAGGCAGACTGACCCCTGGCTTGCTGTACCATCCCCTGTGGATCCATGGGCATCATGGGTGACTGACCCTGAGACATTTGTGGTGGGGTCGGCCCTCCTCCTGACATAGGGCTAGGCACATGCTCTGGCACCTGGCCCATTGGCGAGGGATGAGGGGACATGTAGCCTAAGAAGCACAAGCAGAAAAGATTTATAAAGTTTATTGGTGTCAAAGGTGTCATTTAAAAGTGCACTCCTTTATTAATCGCTGCCACACAAAAATTCTTTTATTTTTCTGTTGTTATTTATTATTATTATTTTTCTGTTGTTATTTATTATTATTATTTTTCGGACTTTCTTTTTGAAAGTCACTTCTGTGTGAGCTGTGCTTCATGCATCTCTACGTGATTGACAATGGTTTCTTTGCTTTTTTGCCCACTAAATATTGCTGAAATTTCATTAACCACTGACCTCACGTTTACACCGTGTCTACACCGGATGCGAAAGCTGTGCCTTGTGGACACAGCTTAAGGTTGTCTACACTGAATGCGACCGTTGCAAACCATTTGTACCTTGTGTCAGTACGTGATAAATAGAACGAGGCATCAGTTTACTGTCGGGCATTTGTCATGTCGCACCACATCCAGTGTAGACAGCGTCACTGATTATAATGGGTTCTACTGTCTTTTGTCGCATTGTGCCGCTCATGTCCAGTGTAGACACTGTGTTAGGCTACCATCAACAATTCAATAAACTTTTAAACTATATTTCCGTTAAACAGTCCATTTATGTTAATTGCAGAACCTTTAATTATGAACATTTATAGATATATTTAGGACTGTAAAAGGTACATATCAGAGAATAGTTTGAGTGAAGGAAGTAAAGTACAAAGATATTAGCTATTAGCATATGAGGATAATTAGTGTAACATAAAGACAGCCGCAAAGATAAGTGCACCAATTTTTTTTTAAATAAACACTGTCAGATAATCACCTTAATTACCTCTGAGGCCAATGTAGACTTACCTCCTTCAATGGCAGAAGAACAAGAGCCTCTTTTGGTGAACTGAACTATAGTTATGGTTAAAATAATAACCGCTGAGTGCTTTGTTATTATATTGTAGCCTATATGTAATTGTACCTTGACTGTGTTGATCCATAGGGCTCTGTGGAGGACCCATGCCACTGTGCAGGGATCTCATGCCCACCCCCTTCATTTGTCCATAGTGCATATCCTCTCCCATCCCCTTCTCATGCATTCCCTCCATAGGCTGAACAGAGGCAGGAGATTAGTCATACATGCTGCTGGCAACTTCAAACATACTGTTTGAAAATGAACCTACAACAGGGCTTTTTCAATTATTTATATGCATTTTTCTGTTTTGCATTTACTGGACAACTATTGATGAATTTTAATATAATCAATCCCAAAAGCCATCCTCTACCTTATGCATTGGGTGGATGTCCTGTGAATAGTCTCCAGCCCCTTGGCCCTGCATAGCATGCGGGACACTTGGGGGCCCTGGACTGGGGCCCATCATGCTGTGTACAGAGCCAGGAGAGGGGCCGGGTCCAGGGCTGGGCCCTAGGATGGGCCCCGGAGACAGGCCAGCACCTGGTGAGGGACCAGCATGGGGTATCCCAACTGGTGGTTCATTGGGGGTGGACATCTATCGACTGAGAATCTGTGGAAAGGAGGGACAAAAACTTGAACCTACTGTTAATGATAAGAGTCTCACTATTGTCCAAAATACCAAACATTGTTTGACATCCCAAATGACTACATTTTTCATTTGCTAAATAAAATATAAAGCAAAATAATAAAAAGTTAATTATATTTAAAGTCAATCATATTTTATGAAAAAGCCACTATCAATTACATCTATATTTATATATTATATACATAATTATATTCTATAATAATGTGGCAAGTTGCTACATTGTTTTTTTTTTAAAGCTACAGTTAGGCTAATAATTTAAATTAAATTCTGATTATTAATATATGAAACTATGCACAACATTTGTCATCTTTTATAATAAAACGGCAGTAAGCCAAGAGAGGCCGTGCATTACAGTCTCTTATGTCTTATTGCATCATTATATATAAATAACCTGAAACCAAGTTCTATCATAATAAGGAAAAGTATCCTGTATTGTAATATTTCAGGAACCACATTTTTGAGTAATGAATGTCTTTTTCCTGCCCTGGAAAACAGAATTTTAAAGTTTCCTGAATTTGACATGTTTTCCATGACTGTGGGAACCCTGACACTTAAACAATTTTGATTAAATAAGTTACATTTATATCTTAATTTTACTCTATTATTATCATTGAAGACGATGTGTTGCAGGTATTGCGAAGAAGAACACTCGCCCGCTCACATAAAAGAAACAGAGACGCCTGAAATAGAGTCGATTCAAATGAACGCAAACTCTTCCAGCGTTATTTGCATAACAATGAGCCGCGCTGATCTCTGACACGCCCACCCGAGCAGCGTTTCTGGAAATCACAAGACGCCAACAATGACGGTAAGGGGTTAAAAATTAAATAAAATTAAAAATAAATCAATAACATGCACGGGGTCAGATAATGGTAATGGTACTCTTTTATCACGTGAAGGCACGTTAACATTTAATTACACACTCTTTTGAAAATGACAGTAATTATTCGTATCTATGAACGCTTTGAGGTCATTCAGGCAAAACTATCCAAACGGAAAAACCAGGAATAAACAATTAATCCATTGTGAAATGCACAAATGCGCTCGGGCAGGCCTATGCTTACTGTCCAAAGCAGAGTGATGAAAACTTTAAAAAGCAACCAATAATTAGGAGTGGTCAATATTATAAGAAACCTGCTTCTTTATAAACAGAATAATTGCACATATAGCTCGGCGCAGGGGTGTAATTTGGAGAGAGTTGCTCTGATCATGGCTTCCTCGACCTGCTGTCATGACCGTCTCCCCCTCTCACGCCATTGCAGTTTCCTGAAATCTCAAACTTTCTGGGACCTTCCCACCACATCGCACTACCAATGCACATTTCTAACAGCCGTTCATTTTCCTGGCATTACAAACAGTTTCGCATTCTTAGAGAAGCAGTTTATTCACCTGCATTTATGTTGTCAAAGTTAAATTCAAGCACGCAGTAAAGCCCCGTCTCAGATAATTGAGCAGCAGCTCGCTAACCGTCTGTACAGTTATGTTAGCATGCTAGCCCGCGACAATTTATCTGTAAAAATGCCCCTAACAAAATGCTGCCCACTGACATATATACATCAGTAGAAATGTCCAAGCAAAGAGTATTTAAACTCAATTACCTTCTGCGAGGTAAACAACACAAATAAGAGGTCTAGCACATTATTTCAGCTTCAAAAATATGACTGCCATATGTTGGTCCCCCTCCCCCTCTGTTTTGCTGACAAGTTGAAGTTCGCGTTTTTTAGTGTTTTGACATTTCTGATTCGTTGAGAGCGCCGGAAATACAGTCGTCTCTGTCGTGTAATTGGCTGAGTAACACATCGATCACCTCGTGGTATGTTTAGGGGCGGGGCTTTTCAAGCACACTTTCGCTTCACAGCGCCGAAGGTGCTGGAATTCTCGCCTGTCCGCCGGGGCGTTTAGGGACACTAGCTGCAAAATGATCGTGTTTTCACTCGCTCACAGGACTGGCTGTGTTGTATTCACGGCCTGTGTGAGCCCATATTTATCTGAGGCGACATGAACAGTTTTTTCTGTTACACTACGGATGAAGTAACTCATTGCGTTATAGGTTGCATAAGCAAGTTGTTGTTTGCTAAACAATGCATTTTATTTGCTCTGTAAAACAAGTGTGATAAATGAAAATGTAATTAAGTCATTGTTGGACCGAAAATGTACTCCCAGTGAAATAAAAACTCTTCTGCTTCTGATTGGTTCATACACATGGGAGGCTGTATCTGATTGGTCTTATCACTAAAGCCCACCCCACACGTAATCATAACCACTTTCAGCGTCAAAAGCTTCTTAATTTGAAGGACTACTATTCCAATAGCTCCATATTTTTGCATATCATATGGGTAACGAATGTTAATAATAACGTTAAACGAATCCCTCATGTTCCTGAATGTCAGCTTATGTGGCAAGGTGTCACTTGTTTATAGATTTCACAGTTTATTCATTCATATTTGTTGGTCAAAATGGTTTCTTTTGGACGTTACTTTTTAAGTGATTTTGTATTTCCTTTTTACTGTTTAAAAATGATCCGAGAAAAGCCTATAATAGACTGTTTAATGTGTTAGATGTAATAGAGTGTTTAACGTGTAGGTTTTACGTGTAACTAGTAGATCTTTTGGTGTAAAAGGTGTGATAAAACTGTAGTTTTGTGATGTAACCACAAGAGGGAGTCCAGTGCT
The DNA here is from genome assembly GCF_001515645.1 of Sinocyclocheilus grahami. Lineage (NCBI taxonomy): Eukaryota > Metazoa > Chordata > Actinopteri > Cypriniformes > Cyprinidae > Sinocyclocheilus > Sinocyclocheilus grahami. The sequence goes on along the minus strand of NW_015505808.1, from coordinate 408,475 downwards.
TAAGAATTCAATAAGGTTCCAGTCCAAGCCATGCAAATATAGCTATGAGTCAGTCAACAGGCAGTTCATGCGTTGACATTAATACATTGTAACTCATTTATATAATAAGTAAATTAATGATCTAATTTGCTAACCAATTTACCAAATTGCTGTTCCATCATTCATTATTACCATCCAATAATGCACATAAATGTGCAAACAAAAGGACCTATTATTAAAATAATAATAATAAAATAAACATAGTTCATATAGTTATTGTTTAATACAGTAGATTTCAGGAGTTCTGTACTGTGTAAAAATAGCAACAACAATTAATCTACATTTACAATCATGTTCTTGGCATTTTTTCTCTCTTAGCATCTTAAAATACAGGTACAGATACAAGTGGTGTTGAGTGCTTGAGAGATGAAGGTTAAACCACAAAGCTCTAAAAACAACAGTATCAGTGCTGTCATAGTATTACTATACTGCTGTTTAGCAAAACAAGAGGGCTGACTATATTAGGTTAAGGCTTTCTGAAGATTTTCATACCTTTTTCCCCCTCCAGAACCAATGTTCTTATTGGGTACGCCAATTTAGACAATTTGCTAATACAAAAATATCCGACTGGCCCTCAGTTGTACCTAAGGGACTTATGCAAATCAGTTTGCATTCTATTGTTCTGAATGAGATAGATTCTATGGATTTATTGGTAGGGTTAAAAGAGCTTTTAATACTAAGTGAGTGAGCTGTCTAGTTTATTGCACTGCTCTTGTGTTGTTACTGCTGAAGGTTGAATGTTTTAGGTATAGAAAGTAGTAGAAAGTTGGTTTAATTTATAACGTAATTGTCACATAAATTGTTTAGACTGAAAAAAGCTGATTGTATCTTGTTTGTTATGATGAAATCAACATTGTATTATAGAATCCTTCACGTTTATACAAAGTCAAGATTAACCTGATCTACAGTATTAAAATTAAAATACTTAAAAACAGAAATTTTATTAAAACTAGTTGTGATTAGATTCTTTGTTTTAACCAAACAACAAAAAAAGACTTATTTCCTTGCTAATACAAAAATATTTTTGTATTAGCAAATAACAATTTCATCATAACAATTAATTATACTAATTATACAGTTAAAATATCTCAAATGTACTGAAATGATACATTTGTCTATGGGTAGTCATCATGTATTTACAAATTGTAACAGCAGTCCTGACAAAATGTAATTTGGGTTGCAGTGTAACCTTATCGCCCATCAGCTTTCTCTGACACCTGGCTGATGCTATCAGGTGAGAGAGGCATGTTGTTGATTGTGACCTGTTGGGATGACAGATTGTATTCTTATGGCTGTTTCTCTTATCAAGTCAATTCCAACCGCACGGTAAAACAAATGGCCCTTTGTCACACAGGTGGAGATTTTATTTTCACTGCGCACACAGAGTAAGCATAGAACATGATTCAGGGTTTTTCACAAATAAATAAATAAAAAAAATAATAATAATTAACCAACTAAGGCATAATTGATTTTTGTCCAAATGTTTTAAACATATACTGCAGATTATATAGAGATATTTGACTGTATTTGCAATCACCTTTTAATATAAGAGATAAATAACCACAAAAAGAATACAAAATCACAAAGAATTCAAGATGTAATGTGCAGTCTGTAATGTTTGTATGGAAATAACATTGTAACAATGTATTCTTACACTCAGCAAAGCAATTAAACGCATAACGATGACTTTGAACTAATCCATTAATATTGTTCCATTTTCTCAATTCTGATCAACAGTAGGCAGATAAGTCAAATGAATCAAATCAAATCGTGTTGGACTGCAAGGCACTAATTAAAGGTTGTATTTGAATAGCCTTTGGACAGGTAAACAAAGTGTATGGGTTTGGCTCTGTCTCTGCTTCCTTTCCTCAGTAATCCTTTATGTTCTTGCCATTTTCAAAAAAGAATGTGTGCAAGGTTCCTGAATGTAAATTCATCCAAATAAAGCCTCCAAATAGCCTGAATGGTTAGTGCCTCCACTTCAGATTCACTGGTCAGGAAAGACCAGACCAGCGTTCAATTGACATGGAAAATGACTGGACAGTGGTTTCAAAATCAATTTGCCTTAAAACCATTACCTCCTCTGTCCGCCCACCATGAAATTTGCCCACTGTCCAAATTAGGGCATGCGTAGTCGCCTAACCTGTACTCATCCTATAGTCAGGTGATCAGTCACTATGCATATTTGAATTAGTCAAATATGTTAAATGACACTTAGCAGCTTAACGCCAAGTGATTAAATCTCAAATATGCCTTTCAACTACCAGCTCAAATGAGCACAACAGTATAAACACATATAGGCTTTTAGCTTTATGGAAATTGGCCTTATAATAACAATCCCATGTGCATTACAATAGGCCCAAGTGTTTTAACAAATGTATTGTATTCACAAAAAGACAATTTTAGCTCTTGCGGGCGTCGCATGAACACATCGGTTATTACAGTCGCCACGGCAGTATCGGCATTCACCACGCTCTGTATTTGCACAGTGGCCGCAACTAAATATATATATATATATATATCATAGATTGGAGCGGCTTTCATGGGCTGCTTTGGCTAATTGCCTGTGTTTTCCAGGTGTGACCCAACCAAAGGCACGTTATATTTAGTTTTACATGTGACATCTGTTTCGGGGGCTTGTTTGTTTTGTACGTGGTGCTGTTGGTATGCTGAGCGTCCCAGGTGGATAACTTTCCTTATTAAGCCTTTCGTATTTAAATAAAGCCACGCGGCAAAGGGGTCTGTCGTGAGCCATTACACTTTTGAATTTTGTGTTATTGACACCCAATATGCCTAAAACAAATATCAGTTTGTGGAGGATACTTAAAAGTTTGAATATACTCGTGTCATGTTTCAATGCACGACACTCACTGGAGCCAGGCCCTATTGTTTTTCAGGCATAAGTTGTGGCCTAATGAACTGGAGTTATTTTTATCATCCTACAGACACTATATATGTCTGTTCTTGTGAAAATAAAACATCCAGAGATACAAATGAACCTGTCAAGCACCTCTAAATCTGACTTCTTCAATCTAAGCAGTGTCCGTTTTGTCCATCCATGGCAATGAGCGGTTTCTTAAAGATCCCTCTTGGCCAATTGGCTACATCCTTCTCTTTTTATCTTGCACATTCTGACCAGTGTTTATTCGCTCCTCTGTCATCCCCTTGAAAGTGGAACTCAGCCAGATTGATCCGCAGGTGTGGGACACCTTCCATCACTTGACCCTTTAATTTCACTGCTACGATACTCGATTTGCAAACCCTGGGATTTTTAACAGGCTCTTGGGACCAGCATCTGATAAAGAGCAGTGCTGGAAATCTTTTTCCAAGATGGTGCGGGATTCCAGAGGGGTCAAGATATAGGCTGGGGGGAGGAAGCGCTGTCAGTGAGGCCTCTTTGTAGTTGCCTTTGTTGCAGGTGTTCTGCCACTCACTATTATCCTCTGCTGTCTATTCATCATGCATCACCTGCGTGACATCTGCTAAACTAAGACACATTACTATCAAGGAAGAGACTCTGCACTAAAAATACAAAGAATCTACAAAATTAGGTCCATGATTTCTTGTATCTTTTCTCTCTGTGGACCATAAAAGAAAATATTTTTAGAAATGTCTCTGTGTTTTTAAACCCTTTAATGGAAGTCTATGGTATCAACATTGTTCAAAATATATATTTTTTCATGTCCCACAGGAGGGGGAAAAAAACGTTTTTGTGTGAACTAGGCTGTTCTTTTAACATTTAAAAGCAAGGTTACAAAAAGTGACTAAACTGGTCACCAAAATATTTGAAACTGTATGATACGATACGGTACGATACAATATTCTTAATTTTCCCTTTAGGGAAATTTTTCTTGGCCTTAATGTATGCTGCATTTTCAAATCACACAATAAATACATAGATAAATCACATATGTCTCACATAAACAATGCCATACTGGGGAGCAGAACATGTAGACGGTATATCAGGCTTCATATTGCACAACTGAAGTAGTTGCTTCATAAACCAAAAAAAACAGTAATAAGTAACAATAACCAGCAATAAATAAAAATAAATAGTATAAAACAATAAATAGTGATTTTAAATCTATAGAGTCGCCATTATAAAGAAGTAATTTCTTGCAAGCTGTGATGTCTGTTTTGCGAATAAAGAACTGTGAACCGGATAAGTCAGTTAAAAAGAATCATGAATCAGTTTCAAACTCTGGTTTGAATCAAACTCGCGGACAAAAACAATTGTAATATTTAACAAAAACTGGTTGTTGTTTAACATAGTGAGGTTCGGTTGAGATGTTGAATCTATTGTAATGCAATCTTTGACTAACAGGTATAGGTGACATTTTGGAACCACAATATTTTTAAAGCACACATACATATTCTTGCAAAATGGATATTTATATAGCACAACTATAACGAGGATCACTACAATGGCAGTCTCAAATAAGAAGTTGCCTCTGAATTTTTATTTTTTTTCATGGTTCTATAATTGTCAACTAAAATGTATTTTGACTCCTAAATGTTTAATTTTAGGAGTAAGTGACTTCCTAGTCATTTTCTTTAGTCTGGAGTCCTGAAAAGAGTGTGTTGACTTTACTGTCTTGCTTCAAATCATGATGAGCTTGGCCATTTAAGCTCACAATGTGTTTTTAACTTGTCACACTGAATACTTTCAACTCCTGAGGGATGATGTCAGCAAAATACCTGACTACCAGCAATGACCGACAGGCATCTGGGAGTATACCCCTCTAAACTCACGATTCAGGTATTCCGCTCATCTTTGTTGACCTGCCACTGGCAGAATGACAGCTGCCCCATCTGTAATTAATTTCTGATTCCTATGTACAAAGACATCATTTTGTACATCCTTGCCCTCTCACGTTAGCATCTGACAAGTGCTCCAGTCCCTGCTGCAGAGAAACACCCCTAGAACAGGATATTAGCACCTCCATGCTTTATTGTAGGAATGCTGTTATTTGGATGGTGATCTGTATTGGATTGGTCAGACATATTGCTTGGTGTTGAGGCCAAATAATTATATTTTAGTCTCAGAATCTTCAAGGTGTGTTTTGGCAAAGCTCCAGTCGTGACTGCCTGTGGCCTTTCTTTCTTGAGGAGTGGCTTTTTTCTTGCAACCCTCCCATACAAGCTACATTTGAGGAGAATTTGTGATATTGTTGTCACATGCACACAGTGACATCTCTTTGTCATAAATTCCTGCAACTGCTTCAGATTTGCTGTAGGTCTCTTGGTCGCCTCTCTGACCAGTTTCCTCCTGGTTTCCTCTTTCATCCAGTTTGGAGCGACGTCCTGATCCAGGGAGGGTCTGTGTTGTACCAAATACCTTCCACTTCTTAATAATAGACTTCACTGTGCTTCTAGGCATTGGTAAAGCCTTTGAATTTTTTTTTTGTATCAATCTCCTGACTCTGTCTCGGGAATCTTTTGACAGTGCACTACTACTTCAGTTGCACTACCACGGACTGAAACGCTCCAGGAAAGCTCTTTTCATGCTGAGCTCATCAAAATGACCACAGATGATCACAGCTGAAAGTAAAATGGCTTTGTGTGCCATTGAGAAGTTGATTAGCTACACCTGATTGAGTTTACAAGTCATTTTTAGGAGGGGTGGATCTTTTTTCCAACTCGGTGATTCTGTTTGTTTTTTTTGTTTGTTTTCTGACATGTTGGTGTTATATCTTTCACTTGGATGTTATAAGTTGTTATAAGTTGAGTAAATCCAGCTGGATGAAACAAAAACTGTGTCAGTCTTCATTTCAGGCTGCAAAGCAACTAAATGTGATTATTTTAAGGGGGGGGGGTGATTCTTTTCTATACCCACTGTAAATACAATGTTACCCAACGTTTATTTATGGTTATGTATTTATGTATGCATGTATTAATTAATTAATTAATTCGTTCTGCCTACACACCTACCCAAAACTGCTCAAATATATTACATATTTTTGCCTAGCCCACAGATGTCAAATACAAATTTTAATGATCAATTATTTATGCTGACTGTCAAACTCTTGTCAAATTAGCTGTGCTTGGTTATTTGAGAAAAATGGTCATTATGTTTTATATAAGGATCACTCTCTTGTGTCAGTATTTTGTTGAAGCACCTTTTGATTTATTTACAGCCTTTAGTCTGTTGGGATATGTCTCTGTCTCTACTAACTTTGCACATCTAGACTTTGCAATATTTGCCCACTCTTCTTTGCAGAACTGCTCAAGTTCAGTTAAATTTGATGGTGAGAGTTTGTGGACTGCAGTCTTCAAGTCATTCCACAGATTTTCAGTGGGGTTTAAGTCTGGGCTCTGACTAGGCCATGCAAGGACATTCACCTTTTGTCAGTTTTGCTGTGTGCTTTGGGTCATTGTCATGTTGGAAGGTAAACCTTCTTGCCATTGACAACTTCCTGGCAGAGGGCAGCAGATTTTCCTCAAGAATTTGACTGTATTTTGCCCCATCCATGTTTCCTTCTATCCTGACAAGTGCTCCAGTCCCTGCTGCAGAGAAACACCCCTAGAACAGGATATTAGCACCTCCATGCTTTATTGTAGGAATGCTGTTATTTGGATGGTGATCTGTATTGGATTGGTCAGACATATTGCTTGGTGTTGAGGCCAAATAATTATATTTTAGTCTCAGAATCTTCAAGGTGTGTTTTGGCAAAGCTCCAGTCGTGACTGCCTGTGGCCTTTCTTTCTTGAGGAGTGGCTTTTTTCTTGCAACCCTCCCATACAAGCTACATTTGAGGAGAATTTGTGATATTGTTGTCACATGCACACAGTGACATCTCTTTGTCATAAATTCCTGCAACTGCTTCAGATTTGCTGTAGGTCTCTTGGTCGCCTCTCTGACCAGTTTCCTCCTGGTTTCCTCTTTCATCCAGTTTGGAGCGACGTCCTGATCCAGGGAGGGTCTGTGTTGTACCAAATACCTTCCACTTCTTAATAATAGACTTCACTGTGCTTCTAGGCATTGGTAAAGCCTTTGAATTTTTTTTTTGTATCAATCTCCTGACTCTGTCTCGGGAATCTTTTGACAGTGCACTACTACTTCAGTTGCACTACCACGGACTGAAACGCTCCAGGAAAGCTCTTTTCATGCTGAGCTCATCAAAATGACCACAGATGATCACAGCTGAAAGTAAAATGGCTTTGTGTGCCATTGAGAAGTTGATTAGCTACACCTGATTGAGTTTACAAGTCATTTTTAGGAGGGGTGGATCTTTTTTCCAACTCGGTGATTCTGTTTGTTTTTTTTGTTTGTTTTCTGACATGTTGGTGTTATATCTTTCACTTGGATGTTATAAGTTGTTATAAGTTGAGTAAATCCAGCTGGATGAAACAAAAACTGTGTCAGTCTTCATTTCAGGCTGCAAAGCAACTAAATGTGATTATTTTAAGGGGGGGGTGATTCTTTTCTATACCCACTGTAAATGCAATGTTACCCAACGTTTATTTATGGTTATGTATTTATGTATGCATGTATTAATTAATTAATTAATTCGTTCTGCCTACACACCTACCCAAAACTGCTCAAATATATTACATATTTTTGCCTAGCCCACAGATGTCAAATACAAATTTTAATGATCAATTATTTATGCTGACTGTCAAACTCTTGTCAAATTAGCTGTGCTTGGTTATTTGAGAAAAATGGTCATTATGTTTTATATTTTACTTTTTTATGTAGCTTATATTTTTCTTGTAGTGCATGGAGTGACATAAGACCCAGAGTCAGTCATCTACATTATTCCCGTACAGTGTATTAGCGCTGCATTCATTAACTCTCAGTTCACACAGAGTTCACTGTGCGCTGGCAGAACCGAGGAATCGTGGGTCACAGGAGCTGACTTTCAGTTAAACCACAGAAGATGGGCTGACTAAATATTATGGTTAAAATGCTTAGGAGTGAAGCTATAGAGTATGCTGTGAGAATGTTAGCATGTCAGAGTGGATGGACCTAAAATGCTAATGTAGAACTGCTAAGAACTGACAGTCTCAAGAGAAACATTGAGCATTAGCACCGTGCTGAAAATGAGTGATCTGGAATGTTTGGGGATCGCGTACGAGTCAATGCAAGTCCCCCAAGAAATCACAATCCACTCATGGAAATGAAGGAACCCAATCCAAGAGTGCTTAGACAGGCGCCATTTTTTCTAAACAGTGATTAAGTTCTATCAAATATCAGCACGGATCTTAAGTGCTTTTCTGATGAAAGGTCTCCCATCTTGATCCTCCTCGTATAAACGTGTGAAATAGGATCTTTCAAGTACTTGGGTAACAATTAAACTCTTGAAAGGTAACCATTAGACAACTCCAACACACGCTGAAGCCTCTTTACCAGACTTTTTTTTTTTTTTAAACTTTTTTTGTTTGCCCCTCAAGCCTCATTCACAAGATTTCACTGACAGCTACATAGACTGGAATTTGTGGCAGTTGATCCAGTAACATAACAACAGTACTTTTTTTAACAAAGCAATGTCTAAACAGATGTTTTTAAATGGAGTGGTTCGGTAACCCGGGCAGGCCTCATTCGTTCCTCGGGCAGCAATTACTCCCCGTAGACTTTGCTAATCCTGAAATATGGACCTGTGACTAATGTTGGAATTTAGCAAGAAATCAGCTCTTGTTTCATGAGGATTTATTGGAATAAAGCGTGATGCAGTGCTTGTGATGAATGGGCCCAGGCAAAGTGACTGGGCTGGGCCTCTGCCTCCTTGTCTTTCACTATCACTTTAGTGCTAGTGCTGATTGGAAGTTTCACAGAAGCATGGAACAAGCCTCTTCAGCTCATTGCCAAAGAGATAAGTTGTCAAGTCAATAGCAATTCCATACAACGTGCATCTGAAATATGCTGGATGTGTTTGCTTTTAGAAGAGGCATAAAGAGATTTTTTTCTGTTCAGTGTCCTTGAACCTAGGCTTCTGTAACTATAACTGAGGTGGATGTTGAGAAAATATTTTATGTTGAGTTTATTTTGAACTGGCAAGACAATAAATAACAACATTCTGTGAAGAAAAAAACATAAATAGAAAAATTGTATGGAATTTTAAGGGAAATCACAATGCACATATTTTTTAAATGTTCACAATATATGGTCACATTAGCTCAATTTTAAACCAAGTAACTTTTAACCAACCACTTTTAAACCAAGTAGCTTGTTTAAGTTTCTCTTAACGCGTTTGTATGGTGAAATCTTTTGCCCTCACACAGAATTCCTGATCTTGTGGATTCCGATTTAAATTCGCTGAACAATTGTAAATGTGGCCACACCTTAAGTTATGTGCTGTCAGTTTCTTTAATGTTACTGATTTTTTTCATAGCTGTTTCTTAACTGATACAATGACAGCGCTGTAACTGTATAGAAAGGTGACCCTTTGAAAAGTGTGAATGTAGGCAGACCTACAACATCACAGTAAATGCTTTGAAGAAAACAGTAATTTTTCCTGAAATAACTGACATGACGTGTTCTGTTTTGGTTGCCATTTAGCAAACTTTCAGTTAAACCACAGAAGATGGGCTGACTAAATATTATGGTTAAAATGCTTAGGAGTGAAGCTATAGAGTATGCTGTGAGAATGTTAGCATGTCAGAGTGGATGGACCTAAAATGCTAATGTAGAACTGCTAAGAACTGACAGTCTCAAGAGAAACATTGAGCATTAGCACCGTGCTGAAAATGAGTGATCTGGAATGTTTGGGGATCGCGTACGAGTCAATGCAAGTCCCCCAAGAAATCACAATCCACTCATGGAAATGAAGGAACCCAATCCAAGAGTGCTTAGACAGGCGCCATTTTTTCTAAACAGTGATTAAGTTCTATCAAATATCAGCACGGATCTTAAGTGCTTTTCTGATGAAAGGTCTCCCGTCTTGATCCTCCTCGTATAAACGTGTGAAATAGGATCTTTCAAGTACTTGGGTAACAATTAAACTCTTGAAAGGTAACCATTAGACAACTCCAACACACGCTGAAGCCTCTTTACCAGACTTTTTTTTTTTTTTAAACTTTTTTTGTTTGCCCCTCAAGCCTCATTCACAAGATTTCACTGACAGCTACATAGACTGGAATTTGTGGCAGTTGATCCAGTAACATAACAACAGTACTTTTTTTAACAAAGCAATGTCTAAACAGATGTTTTTAAATGGAGTGGTTCGGTAACCCGGGCAGGCCTCATTCGTTCCTCGGGCAGCAATTACTCCCCGTAGACTTTGCTAATCCTGAAATATGGACCTGTGACTAATGTTGGAATTTAGCAAGAAATCAGCTCTTGTTTCATGAGGATTTATTGGAATAAAGCGTGATGCAGTGCTTGTGATGAATGGGCCCAGGCAAAGTGACTGGGCTGGGCCTCTGCCTCCTTGTCTTTCACTATCACTTTAGTGCTAGTGCTGATTGGAAGTTTCACAGAAGCATGGAACAAGCCTCTTCAGCTCATTGCCAAAGAGATAAGTTGTCAAGTCAATAGCAATTCCATACAACGTGCATCTGAAATATGCTGGATGTGTTTGCTTTTAGAAGAGGCATAAAGAGATTTTTTTCTGTTCAGTGTCCTTGAACCTAGGCTTCTGTAACTATAACTGAGGTGGATGTTGAGAAAATATTTTATGTTGAGTTTATTTTGAACTGGCAAGACAATAAATAACAACATTCTGTGAAGAAAAAAACATAAATAGAAAAATTGTATGGAATTTTAAGGGAAATCACAATGCACATATTTTTTAAATGTTCACAATATATGGTCACATTAGCTCAATTTTAAACCAAGTAACTTTTAACCAACCACTTTTAAACCAAGTAGCTTGTTTAAGTTTCTCTTAACGCGTTTGTTTGGTGAAATCTTTTGCCCTCACACAGAATTCCTGATCTTGTGGATTCCGATTTAAATTCGCTGAACAATTGTAAATGTGGCCACACCTTAAGTTATGTGCTGTCAGTTTCTTTAATGTTACTGATTTTTTTATAGCTGTTTCTTAACTGATACAATGACAGCGCTGTAACTGTATAGAAAGGTGACCCTTTGAAAAGTGTGAATGTAGGCAGACCTACAACATCACAGTAAATGCTTTGAAGAAAACAGTAATTTTTCCTGAAATAACTGACATGACGTGTTCTGTTTTGGTTGCCATTTAGCAAGCATTTTTCATCCAAAGTGACTCAAAACTTTGCCTTTCCCTCAAGGGCACAAAGATGGCAGTTACCAGATTACTATTACATAGAACTGGACTTACTTTGAACCTCAAATGTTCAAATATTCGATTACTGTCACATTATTGACAACTGCCTTTGGAAGTAAACAAATGTATTTTTTAAATAATGCAGGTACTGTAGTACTGTTAATTATCAGAATTTTTGTATAATTTATTTGGTAACACTTTACAATAAGGTTCCATTAGTTAATGTATTAACTAGCATGAACAAACAATGAACATTTATTACAGTATTTATTAATTTTTTTTAATGTTAGTTAATGAAAATACAGTTGTTCATTGTTAGTTCATGTTAATTCACAGCGCATTAACTGCTGTTTACAAGCACAACTTTTGATTTTAATAATGCATTCGTAAATGTTGAAATTAACATTAACAAACATTAACGTTAATAAATGCTGTAGAATTATTGTTCATGCTTAGTTCATGTTAACTAAAGTGGTTAACTAATGTTAAATAATTAACCTTATTGTAAAGTGTTACCATATATTTAGTATATTTATCATGTCATCATTTATGTATTTTTATCTAATTATTTACAGTATTGGTAATTGGCTTGATTTGTTGACCAAATCCATGTTTTTCAGTATAACATAAAATTATAATTATAATTGTATATGTAAACATGTAAATCTTTTATTTTTTAAATTGACAGTCACTCAGTTGTTAGGGGAAAAAAAGGAAAAATGTCTAGGATTATGTTACATCAGGTTCATTTTATGCTTAATATTTACTGTTTATTTTTTGTTTACTGCAACTACCAGTGGAGTAAAAATAAATTTCTCAGAAAGGTGTTAAGACACCTTGACCTTGTATTTACGCATCCTTGAAAAAAAAAAAAAAAGCTTAATAGCTGAACAATGAACTGAACAGCTAAGCAGTGTTTGTTGGTAAATACTGATTTCTGATAAAGAAAATATACCTCTTAAAAAGGTCTGTTATAAACAAGGGCTGCCTGTATTTGTATAGACAAACTTTATAATCTTGTTTCCAAGATAAACTGTAACCGATGACAAAACAACACATAACATGCAAGATGATTCCAGTGCTGCAATGCTCTCATTTGTAGTCTCTCATAGTTTTTCCACTAGTTATCAGTTATGTCAGAATTATAGTAGTATGATACAGTATATCAAATAGTATACTATAAATAATTCCTTGTAGCCATATTCAATTTATTTACATACTGAATGTATAAAAAGTTATATATTCAGTGTAGTGGTTTTACTGAAAAAAAATAATTCTTTGGAGAAAAAAAAAACAGACACTGCAACTTTAATTAATTATTTATCTTGCATGCATGTCATTTCACTAAACATATAAGTATATTTCAACCAAAAATGTTCAACCATTTGGCCTTTTATAGACCATTTCAAGCCCAAATATGAACTCCATGAATAATTAATAATTCCCCAGAGTCTGCACTCCTATTGAGGACAGAGCGTACGTTCTATCATCCCCAAAGTACTTTAGCATATTTATGGCTGATGTTCTGTTAACATTTTTCATACCATCATTAAGACCTGCTTTTCTCATTGTGCTACACAAATCATGCATTGTATTTTTTTCAATATTAATAATATTGCACTGCGTATAACTGCCTGCTATTATTCCTTCAAAAATTGCATAGTCGTTATAGACTCAATTAACTAGTGAAATTGCCACAAAGTGCTGAAATTGTGGTTTTGCAAAATGCTTTTTTCATTTAGTGTTTTGCCTTTAAACCTCTTATGTGTCTTATCTAGCAGCTGACTGAGCACTACAGAACACTGCCTGTATTTATCTATGTTGTGTTTTCTGCTTTGATCCTGAATTACATTTTGCACCCCTACCAGAACAGCTATCAGGGCAATCGTGAAAGTAGACAGAATCGCAAGACACAAAGACAGCTGTAACATCCACAAACAAAATTACATAATGCCACCACACGGCCTCCACCACTAACCCACTGCATGCACGGATGTAGAGATCTTCAAAGCCTGTCAAATGTCTGGACTGGAGGCATTAATCACAAAATATATATGTGAACATACTGCAAAATATAATGTGATATATTACATAATACATTTCCAAATGTGGGAAGCTAGTGCTAATATACTGCAATGTATGCATTGAGTCATTGACCATGCATAGCTATATATTGAATTTGATACAAAAATAGCATTGCATGTAATATTCATAAAGTGTTATCCTTTATTGTGCGCATATATTGCACATACATGTTCCCATATAAATGTGAATGTATGTACACATATATGCACAGATTCGAGTTACAGCAGATTTCTAGTTCCCAGCATGCTTTGCTTCTGACTGTTAAAGGAGAGTAAATCTTGAAATTAAGTGTTATTTCATGTGTTTTGCTCAATATTAATAAAGGGAGAGATCTGTTTGTTTGATTTTGGGGTTTCCATTGTGCTGAAGAGTAGAGCCTGCACTGTAAAAAAAAATCTGTGACTTTTACGGTGAAATACCGGCAGCTGTGGTTGCCAGAACTTCACCGTAAAAAATTTGGTAGCAGCATTTTAGGTTTTACAGACTTAACTTAAATTCACAATAAAATACCGCATTTCATTAACTGATGTAATGCTAATAAACCAACATATTGAAGTACTAATATCTGTTTTGAACCATTGTAATGCACTGATAACCACCAAAAACAGGTGGTGATGAGAAAGTCACACAATGAACCAAAGTTCACCACAAACAGCTTTTCTAGGAGCTGAGGAGGGCAGTACTTATACATAGAAGATGCACAGTGTCATTCACACAAACACTAAACACCATCATGGTGACACACATGATACTGAAATACTGCAATAAACATTCATTTAACAACATTAGATGTAAGATCAAACCATAATGTACACAACTGATAATAAAAAATTAAGAAGAAACATGTTATTTCAACAACAAAAAAACATCAAATATGAAGTGTCATGCAGGATATTCTGGGAGTGTCAATTTACGTTTTTTCACTGTAAATTATACAATGACTTTTTGTTTTTCACTTCCAAAAACCATATTTTTAACAGTATTTCACTGTAAAATAACATTAAATGTAATTACATTTATTCACCGAATATAGTATGGAAACTTACTGTTAACCAGTTAACAGGTTTTTACTGTAGCATTTTTACAGTCTTTTACTGTTAAAATCCCAATAATTTTTTACAGTGTGTGGTTAGGTTGATGACTGGCCAAACACCAGTAAGACTATATATTACTCTATTTAAAAAAGAATGGCTGTGCACTCTTCTCTTTGCTAAATACTTTAGTACTTGCAGGTGTGCTTGTGCTGTTGTTAATTAGCTATATATGATGTCTATATATGTGTGTGTATGCTGCATGAGTAAATATATGTGCAATATATTTATACACATGCAGTACCATATCTTATTACATGTACGTCTATATGTTATTAAGTGTATTACTGAGTATAAAATTACATATATTATAAAATATCATTAAATATATTTTTACATATTTTTCAATATATGAAAGCAGCAATTCCTTATGTATTAATCAATATATTGTAATATATTAACACAATATATTATTCTGTATATTTTCAATATAATTTATTATATTGATCATTCATATATAAGGAAATATATTTTCTTTGCGTAAGGGCAGAGCTGCAGTGCTGCAGGTACCTTTAGAAGAGCTCACATTCACTGCTCAAAGCACAAGGAAGAGGAGGGTTCATGACTCGGCCATGGACTTGACAGATGGAGTTGGTCTCTGTGCACTTCTTTGTGTCTGATTGGCCATTTTCTTTCTTGAGAAAGTCCCTGCATTTTTTCAGTGATGGTGTATCTGTTATATTGATCATTCATATATAAGGAAATATATTTTCTTTGCGTAAGGGCAGAGCTGCAGTGCTGCAGGTACCTTTAGAAGAGCTCACATTCACTGCTCAAAGCACAAGGAAGAGGAGGGTTCATGACTCAGCCATGGACTTGACAGATGGAGTTGGTCTCTGTGCACTTCTTTGTGTCTGATTGGCCATTTTCTTTCTTGAGAAAGTCCCTGCATTTTTTCAGTGATGGTGTATCTGTCGCAGCAATGAAGCATGGCAAAATACTTTCGGATGCAGGTGTTGTTTGCTGCATTTTGGCACATCAGAGAAGTTACCTGAGAAACTGTTGATCGAATCATGAGATTCTGACCATAAGGGATGAAAATTCACGCCTCTGTTAACAAGAGGGAGGCGTTTTGATCTTAAACGCTGCTTATATGAGCATTCATTTTTGTGTCAGAATTGCAGTCACCCATGATGCATGTGATCAATGAAAGTGGCCACCTAACCTTACATTATCTCTGTTCTGTATCATTTCTCTGCTATATAATCAAATCTTATCTGCACTATTATGCAATGTGGGTTAATGCCCGTATATTTAGACTTTCTATTGGTCATCTGGGGAAATTCAGCACAATCTTTCCCGTCAATCTTGTAGCTTATAATATTCTGTAATTGACATGATTCCAAAAGATACAGATGCAACTGCAACTGACTCACTTTAGATGTTATCTCAATACTCTTGACTGCTTTAAATCATCACACCATCATCGCAATGAGCACCTGTATCGTGACGGGACACATACGCCTACACGTTTACAGCTTAAACAAAGAGGTTATGTGTGACGTGATTTAGACCAGTCTAAACTGTTTCTCAAGCTGATAAAAATGAAACTGTTTTTGTGAAAGAATCTACAGTCCAGGTAGACACAATAAATGCTGCAGTGGGCCTTTGAAATCCTGCACTTTGAGGTGCGGTGTGGGTAAGATTTCACACATTTTGAGAACACATGTTCCGTATGGTTGTGCGATTTGGCTTAGAGGACATGCACATGAGTCTCGACTGCCTGCTGTGTGACGGATGGTCTGGTATTTCTACATGTGAAAGATCTGCATTTTATTGATGGCTTGATGTGTCTTCTCCCCCTTCCTCAGCAATGTGTCATGAGTATGCATACTTGCACCTTTCTCCTAAGCCCACCCATATTGTTAGAAATACTGAGTAATTTGAAGTTTTCGATTTTTTTTCCTCAATCACTCTCTTAATAGATTATTCTGGCAAATTCTCAGACATTAAAATCTGTGTTGTGTTAGCTGCTTTACAACTGTAGTTTGATAAACTATATACAAGCTACTCAATTTTAAGTAACTACATTGATGCTCCCTAGTAAGGGATAGTTCACCCAAAAGTGAAAATTCTGTCATTATTTACTCACCCTCATGTCGTTCGGGTGTGACAATGTCTCTCCTTTCAGTTACTCACCAGCACTGATTCAGAATGGTAGGATTTTTTTTTAGAGCAGGTGCTCTGCATTTCCACTAACCAGGTAAATAAAATAAGTATGTTACTGCGGGAATGAGAAAGACCTGCTGAAATAATAGCATTGACTTTTGGGTTGGTTGCCACCTTTTTATAGAAAGGTGTATGGATCTTGTAATCTTTATGACTCTTTTGGGCCAAATCCTTTTAAAACTGTGCAGTAATAAAGGCCTGTGGACGTATCCAGGCTGTTTGGTTTCATAGGTGTTAAGGGTTGGCGAAATGAGCAGGGTGTCTCCGACATATGAGAGATGATATTTTGATGGAGTTCGCATTTGAGATTGAAGGACCCAAGAGGCTACAACCTACAGGTTCACTCTGAAAGAGTCAAATAACCTGTGGCCTCGATCCAACATGTCTCCAGGCTGAAACGGCGGCCTCCTCAAGTTACATGGTCTGTGGAGAGTAAAACAGCCATTTCTCCATTACTAACCATATTCAAAGCAGTGCCGTGTGTGAGTTGGGACATAGACAGCGCCACGGTAGGGTGCCCTAAACCCTAATCTTCCTCATCTTCAGGTGGTCAACGCCTCTAAGGAGACCCATCTGTACTCACACTCACCTACTTCACTAGCTTTGATGAGACAAAGTGAGAATCTAAGAGGTGCCGGTGGATTGGAGATGGAGATGGAGAGTGAGCATCATCCTCAAGAGATGGATCTGTCTTTCTGTAGAGTCCCGTGAACTTCTTTTTCGTATCAGGTGCATTGTCTTGGGAACCCCAGCTGATGTTCTGAAGTGGAATGAGTTTGAAATTTCCCACATTAAAAGCACTAAGACCAGGTGGCTCGCCATTATATGACCATGCTGTGTAGAACTAAATCAGTTTGCATGTCTTTGGACTGGAATTCTGGAGGCCATTTGAACACAAGTCATTTTTTTTACCTCAAACCATGGCTACTTTTAATCAGAACTGTCAACAAATGCACATTTTTCACTCATCTGTCTGAAGAACTTGGCATGTTTTCTGCTCCTATCCAGCATGTTTTATCCCAACAACTGTATTTAAAAAAAGAAAGGGTGCTGTAGTATACTTCACTTGGTGTAGGAACTGATATAAAAGAGATGGTTTGGTGTTATTAATCAATCAACATTTCTGTTTCTTCACATGTGTTGTCACTCCCTAACTGATAATCTTCTAGCATGACAAACAGTGTGCTCTCATCGGCCCATGTGTTCTGACTTGGTTACAGTAGTTAGATGCTTGTGTGGCATGAGACGGCTGCACTTGTTGAAGAGGCTTTCTCAGAAGTCCAGGAAACAGAAGAAGCTGTAGCTGATGCTCAGGAAATAACATGATGAAGAATGTACGTACAGGTCATGCCCGAAATAAGACTTTGTTTGTACTGTGTAATGCGATTAGAGGATTTTTAAGTAGTTTTGCAAGCAAATGATGCTAGAGCTTTTCTCAAAATGAACTTAGATTAACTTAGACATGTTTGTAGTTACTTTTAACCCGCTGATGTCAAGGTGATTTTTAGTGAATGAATGAAGTCAGTTTACCTTAAGGTCACACGTGTCCAAGCAGAGTAACCGCAGATGTAGTTCATCAAAGAAAGGTTCCACATGCTTTTAATTTTTTTAATATACAGCTTGTACAGTTTTTTGTTTTATTGTTATTGATTGCCTGAAGTCAGATGTGCCGAGAGGTAAACTATATGACACCTTCTTAATCTAGCAAACTGTGCATCATTTTTGTCACATGACCTTATACAGTAAAGTATAGAAAACAGCCTATCATGTACAGCTGCCTGTGATTGAGATACATGTGACAAAAGTGTAAAGCAGTGATGACCCTTTGAAAGATTAGCCATGTAGCCCATCATATTTTTCTAATTTGTTATCTGTTCCTCCACTATATGAGCATTAATTGCTTGGAAAATTCATTGCCACTTAAAAAATTAGGCTCAGTGATTTCATTTATTTGCTCAAATATAAACCTAATTGGCTCAAATTCACATATGAATGAAAATCAAATTACGTAAATAACCTCATTGGTTCATGTGTGTCACATAACTTTGACATTTTGAGAAGTTAATAGATGCGTTGCTAATCAAATTTGTATGAAGTTTTTTTTAATCCAGCAAGGACCCATTAAATTGATAAAATTGCCAGTAAAGACATTTATAATGTTACAAAAGTATATATTCCATATAAATCATGTTCTTTTGAACTTTCTATTTATCAAAGAATCCTGGAAAAAAGTATCACAGTTTCAATAAAAATATTAAGCAGTTCAAGTAATTAAGTAATTATAAACATAAAAAAAAAGTTGTTCAATGATTTGATTTGATTTGATTTGATTTGATTTGAGAGTCAGTAATCACTTAAATTTCAGTCTGTTCATCTAAAGGGATCATATCACCTCAGAAGACGTGAAAAAAAAATCTTCAAATATCTTCTTTTGTGATCAATAGAAGAAAATCATCTGCGTTTAGAATGGCATGAAGGTGAGTAAATGTTGACCATTTTCAATTTTGGGTGAACTATCGCTTTAACACTTAAGAACATTTGTGTGACAATTGAAGGAATAAGAGTAAAAATGTTGACTTTTATATATAAAAAAATCCTGCCTATGTTTTCTAAAATACCTTTGTAAATACCACCCCAAGTGTGTTCCAGTCATTATGAAGCTGAATGAAGGCCAAGGCTCTCTGTGCTCTCCAGCCCTGCAGGGAAGGCCTGGCTGACTTTAATACAGCTGGTATACTATCAGACAGGTAGTTGAGAGGATTTAATGTGGAACAGTTCACTTTCTATGACAGTGAACCTGTTGAATACAGAGGAGAGAAAGAGATGTAAGATGAATCCAGGCAGATCACAGTATGGTATGGGAAAGTCAGCCAAAACATGGGAGAATGGGTTTCACGGATCCATAAAAGCTTTGAATTTATCTGTGTGAACAACTGAAACAAAGGTACGACACGCATTTGTAATTTTCTGATTTATTACGGAAACACTGATGACAAAAGCAGCAGTTTAGCTGTGTCAATTATGTCTATGAAAAATCCTTCTTTCAAACTTTTTTTTTTGAAATGGCATGAATCACTGTTGTCAAAGGGACCAAATGCTTGTCTGAAGTCTTGCTAATTTCTTTCTTTTTTGAAGATAACATGCATTTCACGCTTGTTAGGAAAAGTAAAAGCCTGGTGTGAGACGGCATCCCTGAGAAAAAAAAGAAGAAAGCTGAATGAAAACAAAAACACTCCTGCAGGATGTGTGACAGCTCTCACCTCCGAACCCAGCAGTTGCTCGCTGGTTTCAAATCACCCTAACGACCACATAATGACCTCACTTGAGTCACCTGCTGCTGTGACCAGGCTTGACCTGGCATCTCTTCTGGAAAAAAATCTGTAGCCTTTTAGAAATGCCTCACAGAAACTATGTGGACTAACATGCCATCTCAGCCGCTCGTTTTCCAGTTTAGTTTTGGTACATTCTAAGGAATCTTGGCATCCCAGTTGTGTTAAAGTAAAATAGTTTGTAGTTTTGTTGTAAACTGATAAGGAACTCAAGTATACAATGGAGCACATCTGAGATGAGGAATCTTATGGAAAGGAAACTATCTTGCTGGATATATCCTGCCCTGTGAACAAAGGCCTTTGCCAGATGAGACCCTTGGGACCTTTGCACCACTCTTAAACACTCAGAACATTTATGCTGCTTTAAATTTCCTTTTACATCGTTCCCTTGATATCTCAGCTCAGGGATATTGTTTTCCAGAGCTGCGTGTCTTTATTTAGAATGCTCTGAATCACATATGTTCGCCTTTCCTGGTCAAAGTTTCAACATGGTTTTAGTTAAAAGCTCAAATAGTCACATTCGACAGATCATATTTGCTTTGTACGATCACTTTCAATTAGGATATGAAACCCGTTTTTTAGAACAGAATCTAATTGTTGTGTCATGTGATGTTTATTTGGCACTGACAAATGTACTTTAATGCATACTTGATCATCAACTGGTGTTGTTTCTTTTATATTTTACACCATAACACTGTTTGAAAAGACACATTACCTCTTCAACGAACATTCAGTGACCGCTCGGAATTAGGAAGCTTGGGCCATTGTGCCAATTCCCATGAAATCTCTCGATATTTCTTTCAGTTGTTCTCCATTCGTAATTAGTCGTGGTCAGGCTGATCAAAGGACTGGGGCGGCCGGTTGCATGTGAACCAGCGTCTCTTGTGATGACATCCACAAACCAGAATGAAATATGAAATATCAAGTTTCCACGGATGCATGAACCTGTAAGGAAAAAAAGCGAAAGAATTGGGGGATTTTCACACCGATAATGTGAAACATTTGGTGCATGTTGTTGGCCTCTGAATCCGGAGCCAAAAGTGGTCTGGCAGTAAAACAGAAGCAAGTCAAATGCTAAAACAACAGCAGTCATTGAGAATCACTGATTTAGATGTCATTATAGCATCTTCCTACACTAGATAACTGGGCTCACATGGAAGACTAGAATGAGTTGTGCACTCAGGCATAGCATGGCGTGGCTAACCATGAAAGAAACAAAACAGACTTGTTCTTACTTGTTTTTTTTTTAAAGAAATTGGCATCCATATAGACAAAAACAAATATGAAGTGATGTAGAAGGCATGTAAAAAGCGGGGAAATGATGTAGAATTATATGAAATGGACCAGATCATTTTAATTTTTCATGTATGGTTATGAGATAATCATATGTCAATAGGACTAAGATTAGAAAGTATTATTAAGACTCAGAACTAAGGATCACACACTTCAAAAATTGGATTAAATGGCTTTCGCTGTGTAAATCGCTCTCTTAAAATACATACAACCAGTATTATCTACCAGTGGTTTACTTTCGGTCATCTCATGTTAAAGTACTTATGCTGCATTTTAAGACACATTTGAGGCCAGAGCTGAGGTTTGAACAAATTTGTTTATCTGAACCAAATGACTGACTTCATCCGGCTGCTGTATTTGGAAGTAAATACAGTATAGAATTACCCTATGGCCACTTACTCCATCGTTTGTGCAAAGGCTGATTCAAACAGACAAACAGGTATGAGAGAGTGAAAAGCTGTGGAACAGAGAGTCATCTCTCACTTCAGGCTTCCCCACCCATCAGATGTTCCCCTACAGCTCCGAATGAAGTAGCAGACTTTGTAACAAACAACGTTGTCTGAGACAGGTGCAGGTGGCAATCAGTCTTAACGACCAAACGAATGGCCTCCTACCAAGCTGTAAGCAAATAAACAGAGGGCGGCTTCAAGTGGCCGGATGTGTAACTTCTGCTTGACGGTGGGCAAAGTGTAACAGAAGCTAAACGACGCTTTATCTATTTAGCAGACGTGCCCTGCTTAAAAGTGTGGAAGCCATTGCCAGTGCAAAAGGCCACCGGCAGGGATACAGTGTGTTTTTAATGGCCCTCTATGCTTTCTCCATGTGTGGAGGCCAGATCTAATCCAAACAAGTAACTGTGAGTTTTTTTTTGTGAGGCAGATTAAAGGTGTCTGTGCTGTGTTAAAAAAAATCTTAGCTAGCCTGTCCAGTCACCATCTTAACAGACTGCACACATGGGAGTCAACAGTACAAAGAAGCACATAAATCTCCAAAGTGCCTTTGTCAGTTTTACACCCAAATTAGGGATATAATGGATCGAGGTGGGGAATGTTTTCCGTTGAGATCATGTCACTGACCTTCTACAGTACATCTGAGTATTAGGATTTGCTTATGTCACAACTGACAGGGATTGAGTGGAAACTCACCCAGAATAAACTATGGATCTGTTTACTCAAGGGACAGTTTTTAATTATTTTATACACTGTTCAAAGGTTTGGTGTTAATAAGAAAGTTATCTGTCGAAAGAACAGAGCGCTAGCGAGACTCTTACATTTATTTTGATTTGTAAAATGTCCCGCGACTGAAAATAGTTTTCAAAAGAAAACCCACCACTTCAGGTCGACTTTGCACCGCAGACTTATTTAAATATTGCGCGGGAAATACAGATCCGATCGGTTATCCAGATCGAGAAGTCAGCTGATGTTGCCAAGTGTAAACGCACCATGTTCTGATTTTGTTCTGCAATTTTTTCACAGACTGTGAAAATAGAATTAGATCTCCTCAGCTTAATGCTTTTTAACAGTGACAAATGATTTGACGCGTCTTTCCTCCTTGTGTAACTCAGTGCCTGCTTTCTGTGTCTGGTTTAGATCTTTTGTTTTATGGGCCGACTCATGGACCACCTCCAAGGTCTAATTGCTTCAGCATAACCTTTCACTCCTTTGGTCATGATTAGTTTCCCTACTTCTTTATCATGTGGCTGACAAACAAGAGGGCCTGACATATTTGTGACCAACGTGATCTCATGATAATTCGTATGTATTTTACGTAAAATGTGGTTCTATAAAACGTACAATACTGACGTATTTTCAGCCTCTGAACGTACAAATACTGACTTATTGTCGACACCTAAAAATGAATCCTTATGAATATTGAAATCGCGGCATTAATTGTATTAGTTTTTAGTTGTCATATGAATTACCTTGTTTTCAAATGCATTATTAAATTGTTTACTTATGAAATGATAAAATTTGTTTTGTGTGATTTCTGCTGCCAGCTCGTTTCCAAGAATATGCCTACATAATGTTAAACACGACTTCACTTTAAACCTTAAAATAAATAACATTTCTGCAATCGTTTAACCTTTATTTGTCATGTAACATTAATGGGCCACAAAAGGCGTTTTCTCCGACATGCTGTGACTAACAGTAGAACTCTAAAATACACCAAAAACTCAACATAATTACGAAATGAAACAATTTTATTAGTGCGCTGTAATCTAAATCTTCCAAATACATACGACTGTGAGGAACAGACCCAAATCCAAGCCTTTATTTGGCGATCTTCATCTCCATCCCGAGCAGCGAGTCCAGTGACCGTAAGCAGCAAAGTCCTCGCTGACTGACACGCTCTTTACAAATTCAAATGTTGCCGCTTCAAACGACAGGTTTTACGGCAGGATAATCGAACTCTCATTGGCTCTCGCCTGCATTCGTCACAGATTGTGTGTTTCTGGTGGGGTGTGTTTGAATGATGCGCGCGTTCCTTCAGGAGTTCACGGAGTGGATCGGGAAAATTATCTGGATAATATTTTCAGCGATTAACAACATAAATTCTGCTCTGGGTCACACAAACCTACTGTATTCCGCCAGAGAGGACTGCGGGTGCAACGCATTGTCATTTGGATTACTTTTGGTACTGCTTTTGCCATTTTTGCAATAAATAAATGATTGTAATTGCATTTATCTGTCTGTCATGTTTTTCTTATACTGTACAGAAATGTTTAGGCTTATAGGTAGGAGTGGGATTAGAGACTATAAAAATATTTTAATGCTATATTCTTATTAAAATGGTTATTTTCCTGCGTATTTCGGTCATTTGCATTTTATATCCTTTTATATTCGCTGTTTTATATCGCTGTTATATCGGTAGGTTAAGGTTTGGGGGCAGGTAAAGGGGTCTAAAAATCTAAATTGCTTATTGATAAGATGATAAAAATTAATTCGCTATAAAATGGGTAGGGGTCGGTTAAGGAGTCTAAAAATCTAAACCGCTTATTGATAAAATGATAAAAATGCATTGATACGAATATCTTGATGATATAAAAGATTCGTAAATATTTTTACGTTTTTTAGCTAAAAATACGTAGCGATTTGTACGTTTTAAACGTTGAAATACGTTTTGTGCTTGTAAATGTTACGTATTAATT
>NW_015505808.1:372144-382910 GCF_001515645.1 Sinocyclocheilus grahami | reverse complement strand
CTGTAATCTAAATCTTCCAAATACATACGACTGTGAGGAACAGACCCAAATCCAAGCCTTTATTTGGCGATCTTCATCTCCATCCCGAGCAGCGAGTCCAGTGACCGTAAGCAGCAAAGTCCTCGCTGACTGACACGCTCTTTACAAATTCAAATGTTGCCGCTTCAAACGACAGGTTTTACGGCAGGATAATCGAACTCTCATTGGCTCTCGCCTGCATTCGTCACAGATTGTGTGTTTCTGGTGGGGTGTGTTTGAATGATGCGCGCGTTCCTTCAGGAGTTCACGGAGTGGATCGGGAAAATTATCTGGATAATATTTTCAGCGATTAACAACATAAATTCTGCTCTGGGTCACACAAACCTACTGTATTCCGCCAGAGAGGACTGCGGGTGCAACGCATTGTCATTTGGATTACTTTTGGTACTGCTTTTGCCATTTTTGCAATAAATAAATGATTGTAATTGCATTTATCTGTCTGTCATGTTTTTCTTATACTGTACAGAAATGTTTAGGCTTATAGGTAGGAGTGGGATTAGAGACTATAAAAATATTTTAATGCTATATTCTTATTAAAATGGTTATTTTCCTGCGTATTTCGGTCATTTGCATTTTATATCCTTTTATATTCGCTGTTTTATATCGCTGTTATATCGGTAGGTTAAGGTTTGGGGGCAGGTAAAGGGGTCTAAAAATCTAAATTGCTTATTGATAAGATGATAAAAATTAATTCGCTATAAAATGGGTAGGGGTCGGTTAAGGAGTCTAAAAATCTAAACCGCTTATTGATAAAATGATAAAAATGCATTGATACGAATATCTTGATGATATAAAAGATTCGTAAATATTTTTACGTTTTTTAGCTAAAAATACGTAGCGATTTGTACGTTTTAAACGTTGAAATACGTTTTGTGCTTGTAAATGTTACGTATTAATTCCTACGTATAAACATGAGACCAGGCTGTTGTGACTGCAGTTCATCTGTGTCTGTGATGTGATGGTTGAAGGCTCACAATGAATGTGTGCAAAGTAATGCCACTTGATTTTTCAGCAATGTTCTCCAATCTGGTTAAACATTTTGTCTTGATAATTTATTGTATATTCTGATAGGACAATTGGAGCCCATACATATATTTTCCCCCCATCTTAATAATTTAACATAATTGTTATAATGTGAAGATGATAAAATCACATCGCAAGCATTCATAATATTGCAAATTAAAGTTAGTCATCCCATAGTTCATTCTTCAGAAATGAGGCAGACTGTTTAAATGACGTTTTACGGCAATGTTCTCCAATCTGGTTAAACATTTTGTCTTGATAATTTATTTTATATTCTGATAGGACAATTGGAGCCCATACATATATTTTCCCCCCATCTTAATAATTTAACATAATTGTTATAATGTGAAGATGATAAAATCACATTGCAAGCATTCATAATATTGCAAATTAAAGTTAGTCATCCCATAGTTCATTCTTCAGAAATGAGGCAGACTGTTTAAATGACGTTTTACGTTTGTGTGTGTGTGTGTGTGTTTATGTGGTTTATGAGGACACAAATTTGTATAATAACATGGGTATGACATAGATATTACAACGAGAAGGTGATTTATGAGGACACTTTGAGTGTCCCCGTAATTCAATGTGTGTGTGTGTGTGTGTGTGTGTGTGTGTGTGTGTGTGGAGTCGGACTTGGAACCCGAAGGTCGTGGGTTCGAGTCTCGCATCCGGGGTGGGGGCAGTTAATATCCAGCGCTCTCTCTCCACCTTCAATACCACGACTGAGGTGAGACCCTTGAGCAAGGCACCGAAGCCCCAACTGCTCCCCAACTTGGCTGCCCACTGCTCCGGGTGTGTGTTCATGGTGTGTGTGTTTGTTCACTACTGCTGTGTGTGTGCACTTGGATGGGTTAAATGCAGAGCACAAATTCCAAGTATGGGACACCATACTTGGCCTCACGTCCTTTCCTTTCCTTTTATTTATTTTTCCTTTTTTTTTTAATTCAACGCCTCCTTGTAAGAGCTAATATGTCATTTCTTTCTCATTTTGTCTCTCCCCACAATCTCTCTCCTACTTCATTTTTTCACTCTCTTTCTCTCTATTTTCACCGCAGTTGAGCCAGGTCTGTTGTTTTATTCCACCTGCCAAGGATTATGCTATATGAGGACTGTCAGCGTCTCTTTGATCTAACTCTTGGATGGAGTGGAAGTCAACAGCAATGACTTCAACATGTGTCTAATCTGATGGTCGGCGTTTTGTGAACTGGAGCTGCTTTGTAGCTTTCAAACATGGATCAGCTTTTCTGAATTAAGGACTCTGGCTGTAAAACAAAAATTAAGTGTGGATACAAGCTTTCATTCACAGTGTAAGTCATGATGGTTGATGATGAAACGAGTTAAATGTGTTCTGTGTTCTGGAGAATTTATGTATTGCTTGGTTTTTTTGGCCCCCACTGAAAAATGTTCTGCTGTCTAAGAGTCCTAAATATGAATAACCTCACTAAGAGGGTATTACATGTATATCTCTCAAAACAAATCATACTTAACAAACAGGACTTGTCTTGTGCTTTGCTGTGTTATCTCAGAGAAAGGTATGCATGAAGATGAAATCTCACTGATGCAGAGCTATCTGTTTATATGATCGACTGCTTTCTTCAGCTGCAGGAGCGTTAAGAGGTCCACAATAGGATAGATGAGTTATCTGCCTGTCTCCTGCTCCATCCCGCTTTCTTGCTTTTTTCCCCTCTTTTTCTTTTTCTCATTGTCTCATAAGCTGTTGTGCAGATTTCCCTCAGTTCAGAAGGCCTTGTGTTAGATCAAGCATCTCTGAACTCTTTGTAAAGAGTCAATCCACTGAAGGCGAGCGTAGTGAGAACCCAAGTGCAGTTTATTTACAGAGTGATCCAAACAATAATCCGAGACACAGACTTGACTTGACTAGGCAAGAACAGACTTGACATGAACAGACTTGACTTGAACAGACTTGACATAAACAGACTAGAACAGGACAGGCGGTGAATTCATGGACGGCCTCCGTGGCCGTAACAAGTCAGACAGTGAGTTCATGAACGGCCTCCATGGCCGTGGCAGGACAGACGGTGAGTTCATGAACGGCCTCCTTGGCCGTAACAGGACAGACAGTGAGTTCATGAACGGCCTCCTTGGCCGTGACAGGACAGACAGTGAGTTCTGAAGTGGACGCCGCCACCTCAGGAGGTTCTGCAGCGGATGCCGCCACCTCCGGAGGTTTAAGAACAAACCAATGGGAACCAAGACACATGACTAAGACAACCAATCAGAACATGACACAATGAACAGGGGAACCAATGGCATGAATACATGAGGGCAAGGGAAGCATGACACAAACAGGGACCATGAAACAATTACAAAATAAAAGACATGGAAAACATGAACATGAAACAAAACACCACATTACACTCTTTGAATATTTATACAAAAAATACCATGTCTTAAAACAAAAATTGCTTCACGGCTTATGTTTAAGAATTATTATTAATAATATAACAACATTTTTCTTGCAAAAATAGCATTAACATAAACATGCAGAAATCCATTTGTTATCATGTGACAAGGCATTAAAACTGATACTTAAAAATGAAAATTCTGTCATCATTTGCCCACCCTCATGTTGTTCAAAACCTGTCTGAATTTCTTTCTTCTGTTGAATACAAAATAAGATATTTTTAAGGATTTGTTGGAAACCAAACAGTTGATAGTAGGTGTTGATGGGGACCACAAACTGTTTAGTTACCAACACTCTTCGAAATATCTTCTTGTGTTCAAAAGAAGCAAGAAATTCATACAGGTTTGGAACAGCATGAGGCTGCACAAAATGATTACATAATTGTTATTTTGGGGTAAACCTTTAAGGTTACATCACATAATACTCATTACTTTATTATTATTATTATTTTTCAGATATGAGAAACATAATTATTTTATTTTATTTACTTGTTACAGTTTTGGGTCATTCTTTTTTTTTTTTGTCCATAAGAAAGTCATTTTAGTCATTTGAACAAGATTTTCTTTTTTTCATAGTAAACTGTAATATAAACATTTTGGATGCTAAATTATCTCAATTCATTGGCTGAGTTTTTGTGACAATATATAAATTATATTTTAATGCAATACACACACTTGCTTGTTTATCATCTACACAAAGCAAACATTTTCCATCTCAGACCTGCCCATTCTGTTCATGGAAATTTCCAATATGAACAACTTATTCTCTGTTAATACTGCCACATGTTCTTATCAGCACTTAAACACCCTTTGTGTTTTCTGCCAACAAGACTCTGTTTCCTAAAACATATTTGCACCCTCATCCCTTCTTCCCTAAAAACATATTAACATTTTCACCCGGGTGCTTATGGACATAAAATAACCATTGCGAGAGACAGAGAGAGAGAGAAAGACACGGAGCTGGAACACTGACAGCAGCGTTCATAAGGTTTCAATATCTGAAAGGTGCCTCCTCCTTCTCTATAGTGTCATGTAATACAAAACTGTGGGAGACTATAAAAATATTAGCATGTGAAACATTAAAACTAATTCCACTTTTCCTGGTCACATTAACACACCATATCTGGCTGCCTCCTCTTGACCTTTGGTCTATTCGATACAATACCTTTTTTTTTCTTTTTCTTTTTTGATAGACACTTTCTCTGATGTGTGTGTGTATGTGTGTAAGTATAAGACAAATTTGGACAAGCATTATAAAACAAAATCCTTATTCTGTTCTTAAAAACACTGAAATTTGATACTGATTGACCTTCTGTTTAAACATAATACCGTTAACCAGAAAATTGTATTTTGAACTATATTAAAATATAGTTACTAATACAAAAATCTAGATAATATAAGAGCTTGTCTTTGAATATTGGTAAGGCCTGTGCCTGTGTTGTAATGTAGTTCTGTTTAAACATAATACCGTTAACCAGAAAATTGTATTTTGAACTATATTAAAATATAGTTACTAATACAAAAATCTAGATAATATAAGAGCCTGTCTTTGAATATTGGTAAGGCCTGTGCCTGTGTTGTAATGTAGCTCTGACAAATAAAAACATAAATACTGGGCAAGTGAATGCAAATAGCTTTGATCTTAACTTTACATTGGAAACAATTTCATGAAGTCACTACACAGTCACTGGGCTGCTATCAGTAGGGTTTGGCCATGAGCCGACTGAGTGTGGACGAGTCTTTCACCCGTTAACCAGAAAATTGTATTTTGAACTATATTAAAATATAGTTACTAATACAAAAATCTAGATAATATAAGAGCCTGTCTTTGAATATTGGTAAGGCCTGTGCCTGTGTTGTAATGTAGTTTTTTTTCTCTGACAAATAAAAACATAAATACTGGGCAAGTGAATGCAAATAGCTTTGATCTTAACTTTACATTGGAAACAATTTCATGAAGTCACTACACAGTCACTGGGCTGCTATCAGTAGGGTTTGGCCATGAGCCGACTGAGTGTGGACGAGTCTTTCACTTGTCCGTCATCAGTCAAAAGCTCATTTGTCCCATCAGCCAGTTGTACAGAAGCAGACAGTGCCGGTCTCTCTGTAAAGGCTCCTTTCTGACTCCACATTCACTGCTCAGCCTGCAGAAAGGAAGCTCATTTATCTCCAGTGTCACTCCTTTTTTATTCCTTCATTTTCTTTGGCTCTGTTCGTGCACATACAGCCTGTGAGTCACTGGAAGCCTTCATTCATTCAAATGTCCAAAATATGCTATTTTAGAAAGTGGTCATTGGTCATTAATAATCCTTAGAGATTAACAATTTCCATAGAGGATTTACATGGTATGAGTAATGAATAATTGAGTATGTACATGCACATTCATTTTCTACTTATCTTAAAGTGATAATTTGCACATGTGCAGTTAGGATTAATAGTCTGAGATTTCATTATTTTTAATTTAATGGAATATTTGTCAATGAATCATATTACTATAAAAAAAAATCTGAGTGAAAGGTTGAAATGAACATGCTTTTTTCAGTATTTGGTGGGTCATTTTTGTTATGCAGCACATTATGTGCTATGTAAATATTATATATAGAACTTGATTAATTATAGCTTGCCTATTTTAACAACAGCAAGAAAACGAGCAGGATGCCTAACAGGATGAAGATGAAGTTCAAACGTTGTGCCATTTCTCGGATTTGCTTAATTTAGGGTGTAAACTTGAAGTTTAAGAATATATATTTTACAATTTTGATATGATCATGATATGATCATGTATAGTGCAGACTGTTTTACAGCAAGACAAACCAGCTAATACTACAAAACATCACAGAATAAATCGAATCTATTTTAAATATCTACAAATGTTTGTGCTTTTGTTTATCCAGCAAAAATGATGTCACTTCCTGGAGAATGGTGTCATTAAGGATCTGGCACATATTGAAAAAGATTAAAAAGACTGTACGTAAAACTGAGAAATAATTGTAATATATGATATAAATTATTATATATTATTATGGATTCTTATATTAATTATTATATATAATTATATATAAATTATTATATATAAATGTGGCAAAAATGGCAATATCATCTCAAACCAAAGTAGTGAAATTCTTTAAAATGTATCCCATGTTCACTGAATTGCGATATTGTTTTAAAAGACAAAATGCTTATATGATTAGTGACACTGTGGAAATAGTGCATCAGCTTAGATAGCCTTTTTATGCATAACATTTTTTCACCCAAAAACTTAAATTTTTTATTTTGTTTACATTGGGGGGGGGGTCCAGATTCTGGACTGGATTGTACAGAATCCACTTTGTATTCTGTATATATTCTGTATACGCATAGGGCCAAATTTACTAAACGGAGCAAATTAGCGTGAGACCGAAATCCCATAAAGGCATCACTGGGAGTGTAAAGTTCTGCAAGTGATCTACTGACAATGCGCAAATTAAAGAACACCAATAGAGCCGGATCATTTCTACAATGACCAACACAATCTACCAAGAGCAGCACAAATTAGCATCTATCACAGCCATGTCAAGTGGGTTAAGACTTTTTTTTTGGATGTTAAATAATGGCGCAAATACCAGTAAACTGATACTGCAAACCTTAGTAAAGCATATGCGTATGCAATAAGGTTAGCTGCAAAATTAACTGTGTCCATGTCTTTTCATCGCTAATATTTCACTGCGTGTCTCTTAACAGTAGTTTTTTTTACCACCAAAAGAGGGTTTGTTCTGGCACAAGCTGTTATTAATGGTGTTACTGATGGTGTTACACCAGCAGCGGTAGTAGAAATAGCTTGAAGAGCCACAGTAAATCTGCTCTGTCTTCAGTGTCATATTGACACGGTGATAAGATGTTAGTGTGTTTGAAGTTTTTTCTATGCCAAAACTGACATTACAGCTTTTGGACGATGGGGTGAGAGAATCATCGACACATCTGCAGGCCAGCGGAAACACCGAAATCTTGCATGCTCCTTTGATTGTTACATTTAAGATATCATGTGCGCTACCAGCGCTGCTGCTGCAAAGCATCAAGCTCAGTAACCGATCTCTTGTCAAATGCGCTTGGAAATACTATAGACATGGAACGCATGAGCATGAGGATTCCACACAGTTATCCTAGGAGATGATAAACAAAAGGATAAGGTGATATATTGAGCACATTTGGGATTGCACAAAAAGAGAGAGAGAAGAGAGAATAAAAGAAGAAGGTTGGGGGTTGAAGACTGAGGCATCACCTCTGATTTATTCTAATCCGTAAAGGTTAGTGTATCTAAGAACAGATCAGTTGGGTAGATCACATCACCCCACATCCGTTACACATTTGCTTCCCTCCCAAATCTTTTTACAAAAGGCTGAGAGGCAGTGGACAGATGAAGGACAGAACTGTCCAGCCTGGAAAGAGTCTTGCAGAAACAAAAGGAAAACCTCTAGCAGAGATTAATGCTCTCCTAAATATTCCGATCTAGAATCCAGATCTGCTTCTCTTTTATGGCTTTCTGTGCATTCCTTTGGTATTGTACTCTCACGGAAATCCTGTTCGGCAGGCCGTTGCAGTTACTGCAGGCAGTCCGTTTGGATCCGCTCCTGTTCAAGCAACGCAGATCTGGCAAGTTCATCTTCACACAAACCTCAAAGCCTGTGGTTCTTCAAATCTTTTGTGTTAACTTTTATGGAAAGTGTTTATGCAGGGTCAGGGACGCCGCCTTATACTTCTCTTGTCCTCGGGCAGGGTTTTACAGTGAGGTTGAGTGTTTTGTGTTCAAAGAACATAAGGGCAATGATCAGTGGCAGAATATAGTAACAGTCCTTTTTTGTAGTGTTTAAACCTTTTTTGTTTTACTTGTTTTGTTCTCGTTTGGTTTATTTTGTGACTGTCCTTTTAAAAATTGCTTGTAAATCTCTCATTATGCTTTATTTTCACCAAATCTTGGATTCAGCTTTTCTTTTCTTTTCTTTTTGGCAGCTTGTTTTCTTTCAATTAGCACAGGTTTTGTATTTCTTTTTGGAACTGACTGAGAATAGACCTCATTGATCTGAGCTTATGCACCTCAGTTTTGCATGGAAAAAAACATTAGTGGATAATTTCAGCAATGTTCACTCAAAAACTGGGGTGAAAAATTGAAAGAAAACATGCTAATAAAAGATTGAATCCAATATTAGGTAATGATATAGCATAACATTTTTGACCAGGAGTACCAAAAGTGTAACAATGGGAGGAAAAAATTCCAAAAGGAAGTGCAAAAATGATCCTTTTTTTTGGAAAGTTGTTATACCCTGTGTGAACAAAGCCAGTAAGTTTTAATCCAATGTAATAACATTAACTTGCATTTTCGGGGAAAAAAGAAAATCCTCTTCAAGGCAAAATGACCAGAACACAACATAACGGTTAAAACATGGGTGACACAATGTGAATACAATGTGAATTGTGTACAGAGCCTGTTTAGTCATCTCTAAATTTTGGAGGGCTCAAGTCAAAGAGTTCTACCTTCAAAACCACAATATATCACATTCCCAGGTAAAGCACTGACAGTGTGAGAGGAAGTGGACTTTTGCTGTGTCCTGCTGAGTCCTCTGCAGTTAAACGACCAGCCTCCCACCAGGGGAACTGGGGTGAAAAATTGAAAGAAAACATGCTAATAAAAGATTGAATCCAATATTAGGTAATGATATAGCATAACATTTTTGACCAGGAGTACCAAAAGTGTAACAATGGGAGGAAAAAATTCCAAAAGGAAGTGCAAAAATGATCCTTTTTTTTGGAAAGTTGTTATACCCTGTGTGAACAAAGCCAGTAAGTTTTAATCCAATGTAATAACATTAACTTGCATTTTCGGGGAAAAAAGAAAATCCTCTTCAAGGCAAAATGACCAGAACACAACATAACGGTTAAAACATGGGTGACACAATGTGAATACAATGTGAATTGTGTACAGAGCCTGTTTAGTCATCTCTAAATTTTGGAGGGCTCAAAGAGTTCTACCTTCAAAACCACAATATATCACATTCCCAGGTAAAGCACTGACAGTGTGAGAGGAAGTGGACTTTTGCTGTGTCCTGCTGAGTCATCTGCAGTTAAACGACCAGCCTCCCACCAGGGTAAAGCACACCAAAAGGACAAGCAAATCCAGGGGAAACATGTTACAAATGCACTTGATATCCCAAGTAGAAAGACAAATTGAATATTAGTCAACAAGAAAGTTTAGAAGTTCAAACATGTCCGGTAAGACTGCTTTCCATTGCATCGATTACTAAGTGCGTGTGTCTCTTGTGCTGTAGTTTGTGTATGCTTCCCAGTGCCCAGGATAATATGAGACTCAGTAACTGATCCCATGATGGATGAGTGTTGCGTGAAATCCCACTTTCAGATGGACGCTAGAAAGAGGAAGATCATACTTATTATTTTTGATAGGGCATCATTATGAGTAACTGTTTGACATATTTGGGGATGTGTCAGGACATTTCCTTTGCATTCCTTTTTAGAACTTAAGAATTTCCACCCCACATTTACACTTTTTTTTTTTGTAATGTTTTCCAGTAAAAAAAACGAATTAATTGAGAATAAAAAATGCATAATATAAGAACTGCATAAATAGTAGTCCTATATCTTGAATTTAATTCATTTTTCATTCACACTTTATTTTAAGGTCCAATTCTCACTATTAACAAACCATTCACTATGACGTTTGCATCAATAAACTCCTAATTTGGTGCTTATTAATAGTTAGTAAGGTAGTTGTTAAGTTTATGTATTGGGTAGGATTAGGGATGTAGAATATGGTCATGCAGAATAAGTGCTTTATAAGTACTAATAAACAATATGTAAATAATAGACATGCTAAAAAGCAACTAGTTGTTGTCGTTGTTATTGTTATTATTATTATTTTAAGTACAAGTACAAGTACTTAAAAAGTGAAACTGTTTGCCAATGAGTTAAGGTTTGTAGTAAACTTGTAGTAAGGATGTTATGTTGATATTTAGTTTAGTTTTGTTTCTTGTAATTAAATTGTCATGTATCCCTATATATATATATACAGTGGGTACAGAAAGTATTCAGACCCCCTTAAATTTTTCACTCTTTGTTATATTGCAGCCATTTGCTAAAATCATTTCAATTAATTTTTTTCCCTCATTAATGTGAGTGAGTGAAGTGACATGTGGCCAAGTATGGTGACCCATACTCGGAATTAGTGCTCTGCATTTACCCATCCAAAGTGCACACACACAGCAGTGAACACACACACCGTGAACACACACCCG
>NW_015505808.1:364064-371453 GCF_001515645.1 Sinocyclocheilus grahami | reverse complement strand
CACGGGAGTGCTACCATCCTCAACCAGGCTCCAAGCGGGCGGGGTGGGGATTCCTCTCCGGGCAGTTCTCCCTCTCGCCCCGCGCCGGAACAGGGACAGAGAAACCGGGTTTTAGTCGACAGCCTCAACCAATCACATGGTAAATGACAATGGAAGAAAACATCACTTACCCCTTTGGTGGTGGGGAGGCCGTCTCTGCCGTCCCTCCGTCCCAGTCCGGGTTTCCACTAGGTTTTTTCCCGGGCGAGAGGGGATGACGTCATCAGGCATTCCCCACTGTTTCGTCTGGGCTTCGCCTTTGCCCGCATTCTCCACCATATGTCACGGGACGAGCACACAACAGACACAGGGGGTGTGGCGTCAGGCCTCGGAGAGGCTTTTATTGACAAATAATATCAAACAATATTGTGTCCAGGGAAAAGGGGCATCTAGTGTCCAAAATAAACAGGGAATCTGGTGTCCTCGTCGTGCTGCGGGCTTCGTGCAGGGAAGGGCAGTGATCAGGAAGGAGGGGTCCAGGTAAGGGGCGGAGTCCGGCGGCCGCACGCGCTCCCCTCTCCAGTCCGCGACGCGAGGGGTGGCGGCTTTGTCCAGCGGCTGCATCCTTCTCGCCTTGACCCCCGGCATGGGGAGGGGCTAGACGGCCCGGCATCCTGGCTCGACGGCCGTGTAACCGGTGCGCCCCTGGTCCGGACCGTGGGTCCGGTAGCTCGCATCGTCGGCGGCACGGAGATCCCTCTATGCACCCCTTCTGGACCCACAAGGACACCAGCGTGCATGCACGGGGAAGAGACCGGTCCCCCGAGGAGAGGCGCGCTCGGCCGTCGGACTCCACCCCTTACCTGGACCCCTCCTTCCTGATCACTGCCCTTCCCTGCACGAAGCCCGCAGCACGACGAGGACACCAGATTCCCTGTTTATTTTGGACACTAGATGCCCCTTTTCCCTGGACACAATACTGTTTGATATTATTTGTCAATAAAAGCCTCTCCGAGGCCTATACATATACACTTTGTTACCATATATAGATTTAATCTGTTTAATATATTTGTTAGGGATACATCATACACATATAAATCTATGATTTCTTGGGTTAAACCACTGTTTCAGTGTTCACAGTTTTCTTTTAATGAAAGCCTCTCTGTAACTCTGAACAAACAACATAACCAATTCATAATGAAGAGCGGCAACCACATACCTGTTTGCAAACAGACCTAAAACCTATTCCCACCCCTGCTTCTTATTTTATGCCTTTTCCTAGGAAAGCACAACACTTCCTCTCATATGAAGCACTGTAATCTGGTGCGTTTGGAGCTGTTGCATGGTTAACACGAGGGTGTGAGATCTGAACTCTGAATGGGACAACAGTGCAGTCATGGGGAGCGCAAGGGCAAAGCCGCAGTGAGAGTGAAGAAGAGGACTTGTGGAGACCTGTAAGGCCTCTGTACCAAAAAAAAGACCTGTGTTCCAGGACCTCTCTTGCCAGTCTCCCATGGATTACCTTCCAGGGCCTATATGGATTAAATGTTCTTAAGAAGTGGTAAGACTATCCAACAAAATGTTTGGAAGGCTTTAACATGTCAGGCTTTGAGTGAACTAAGGTTTCGAGGGCCAAATAATATCCAGTGAGAGTCATGTCAAGCCCTTTGGATGAATAAGAAATCGCTTTTATGGACCATTACAATGGACAAAAGACTTTAGAGCAAAATATCTGTTTATACGATATGAATATGTGAAACTCATCCCAACAATAGCTCATCATTCAAATCTTGAAGAAGACAAATGCAGCTGAGAGTCAGAAAGAAATATCGATAGACGGAACTGTCTGGTTGCAATTATGTCCTTCCCAAGATGATGCAATTGTAACAGTCATGTCCACCAGAATAGAGGCTGGAGGTGTAGGGTGAGGTTGAGGAGCGACATGCCATCTCTTCTAGGCACCTATACGGACTGTCATACTGCTCTAGAACTTGTCACGTGCTTGTGTTCAAGTTCCCTCAGAAGAACGAGGATTCTGTGCCATTGGGAAGCAGCTGAGGCAGGAAGAGCGGCTGAGTTTTGATACTTATTACAGATGCAGGAAATTTTATTTTGATAAAGCAGAACTGGGTTTAACAACCTCTCTGATCGCAAGGGGAAAGGATCCTTGCACCTTGTCCATCTGATGTATTTATTAGCTCTGTTTGTACACACAATGGAGTTCAGCGGCTGTGGAGAAGAGGGATCAGCTTAGCCATCTGAACCACAGGTCTCGTCTACATGAATCAATAACTCTTTCTGCTGTTACAACACAGCCTCTGGATGAAATTTGTAACGGTCAAGCTTGGAAATAGACGGTTATGCATGTTGGGTCCTCAGGGCCAGCAGGTTGGGGTAACAGATGTGATGCACTGAAATCTGACAGAGATTTAGAGGTTGGCGGCAATACAACAATCCCTAAAGCTGAACTTTCATGAGGTTCTCACTGCTGGGTTACAAGCAGCCACATAATTGGTTAGTTTTAAGATTTATCCAGGATGGATGCTTAATTAATTAATTTACATAAGAAATGTTTGTTGAGCATCAAATCAGCATATTGATGCTTTCTGAAGGATCATGTGACACTAAAGACTGGAGTAATGGCTTTGCCATCGCATGAATAAATTACATTTTAATATACATTAAAATAGAAATAGTTTATTATTATTGCAATAATATTTCACAATATTACTGTTTTTACTGTATTTTGTATCAGAGAAATGCAGCTTGGTTGAGCAGAAGTAACTCAAAAACAAAACAAAAATCAAACTGACCGTAAACTTTTGAACGGTAGTGTATTCATTCATTCATTCTATTTATGATTAGTTATTTTAAAGCATGTTTTCCCCTGAAATATTCACCCCGACCTTTAAACTTTAGGTGAAATAAATGCTGTTGATGACCTGAAATAGACTTAATTTACTGAAAATGAAAGTAAATCCAATAGCTTTGGCAAGCCTGTCTGAGTCCTGATGAAAGCAGGGAACATTCTGAGTTTTGATACTTATTACAGATGCAGGAAATTTTATTTTGATAAAGCAGAACTGGGTTTAACAACCTCTCTGATCGCAAGGGGAAAGGATCCTTGCACCTTGTCCATCTGATGTATTTATTAGCTCTGTTTGTACACACAATGGAGTTCAGCGGCTGTGGAGAAGAGGGATCAGCTTAGCCATCTGAACCACAGGTCTCGTCTACATGAATCAATAACTCTTTCTGCTGTTACAACACAGCCTCTGGATGAAATTTGTAACGGTCAAGCTTGGAAATAGACGGTTATGCATGTTGGGTCCTCAGGGCCAGCAGGTTGGGGTAACAGATGTGATGCACTGAAATCTGACAGAGATTTAGAGGTTGGCGGCAATACAACAATCCCTAAAGCTGAACTTTCATGAGGTTCTCACTGCTGGGTTACAAGCAGCCACATAATTGGTTAGTTTTAAGATTTATCCAGGATGGATGCTTAATTAATTAATTTACATAAGAAATGTTTGTTGAGCATCAAATCAGCATATTGATGCTTTCTGAAGGATCATGTGACACTAAAGACTGGAGTAATGGCTTTGCCATCGCATGAATAAATTACATTTTAATATACATTAAAATAGAAATAGTTTATTATTATTGCAATAATATTTCACAATATTACTGTTTTTACTGTATTTTGTATCAGAGAAATGCAGCTTGGTTGAGCAGAAGTAACTCAAAAACAAAACAAAAATCAAACTGACCGTAAACTTTTGAACGGTAGTGTATTCATTCATTCATTCTATTTATGATTAGTTATTTTAAAGCATGTTTTCCCCTGAAATATTCACCCCGACCTTTAAACTTTAGGTGAAATAAATGCTGTTGATGACCTGAAATAGACTTAATTTACTGAAAATGATATAAGTAAATCCAATAGCTTTGGCAAGCCTGTCTGAGTCCTGATGAAAGCAGGGAACATTCACACGAGTCGTTGTGAACATGTCGTTTCGTCTGTCTTGCGTCACCAATAGCTCAACTGGGTCATGTTTGTCACAAGCCAGCGCAGTCAAGCATGACACACCAGAACAGTATCCTTTTTTCCTTTTCCTTTTCCTTTTTCAACATGTGGTGCTTTTTGAAGTCACACAGACTATTATATGCACTTTGCTTTTTCCATCAGTTCGTCAATTTAAAACCAAATCGATGTATTGTCATTCTCTACGGTCCAATATACATTGTGAGTTTCCTCCAAAATAATAGCCCATATTTTCTGCAGCGATATAAAAATGGTTGAATTGGACCATTAAAAAGTTAGCTTGGACTGTAAGAGCAGCCTTTGAAGGTACAAGCCTGGAAGTGAATACTTAGTAATTGTAGCAGTAATTGTAAAAAAAAATAATAAAAAATGTCGATTGTCAAACCTGAAAGGAGTCTATCAGAATGGAACTAGGTGGAAGGGGTTAAAAGATTTTATTATTTCCTTTGAAAAATTGATTTCAGTTTATAAGAGTGCTCTCGCAAAGGTGTCAAATACAATTCCCCTTTCTCTCTTCCTGCTAAATCTT
Source organism: Sinocyclocheilus grahami (assembly GCF_001515645.1). NCBI lineage: Eukaryota > Metazoa > Chordata > Actinopteri > Cypriniformes > Cyprinidae > Sinocyclocheilus > Sinocyclocheilus grahami. The sequence goes on along the minus strand of NW_015505808.1, from coordinate 366,900 downwards.
TCAGGCAGAAGCTTTTAAAACTTCAAATGCACCGAGATCCTCTTACACATGTCATGGTATTGCCCTATATAGACTTTCCCTGGTCACTCAGTGCCTGAGACACCAACGTGTTTGGTGGAAATTAGGATTTTCCACTGAGGAAGGAACAGTAGTGGTCTGGCTTTTCCATCACCTCTGCAGACGGTACCATCACATCAAGCATGGCTGTCAGGGTGTCCGCTGCATGGAGGACATTTCTTAAATGCGACCAGCTCTGTTGTCATTCATTACGAACACAGCTGTCTGCCCTCCAGTTCTGCTGGGTTACTGCCAAGCTACTGCATTTAGTTGAAGACTTGATTCAAGAAATAATTTTGGCCATTACATTTATAAATGGACAAAAAAACACTTGATCTCTGAGCAATATAAAAATAATCTACATGCAGCTAATGTTCATAGAAATGCTTATTTCAAAGCAAGACAAGACAACCATGGAGCAGTTTTCTTTTACAATAGTCTTGTGGTGATCCTTTGGGATATTTATTTTGTTCTGTTTTGTTTTGTGATATTGGTATTGCAATTTAATGGTATTGTAAAAAAGTTAATTAACATTCATTCCATTGTCATTCCAAATGTATGACTGTATGACTTTTTCCTTTCAAAAGGAGATACTTAGCAGAATGTCCAAACTGCTGTTTGTTTATACACTGTTTTAAAAAAAGGCACAAAACCTGTCACTGGGACGTTACCCTTACACCTTTATACTTTATTTACCCCCCAAAGGGTGAATTTTTGTAATTCATATTTGTACCACAGTGGTACAAATTAGTTCCTTTTGACAGCTTTTGCATCTTTTTTTTCTGAGAGTGTACAATGAAAGGGGATGGGGACCAGAGAAAAGAGCATCTTGGATATTGTTCTAAATATCTCTTATTGTGTTTCACAGAAAATCATACTGGTTTAGTGTAATATGTGGGTGAATAAATAATTTTCTTTGTTTTGTTTTGCTCATGTTTGTATTTTGGTGAACTATCCCTTGAAGATGATGCTTCTTAGTTTTACAGAAAGGGTTGGTGTTTATTTATGAAGAGCATTAGTGAAAGGAGTGTATAGAAACATGTATTTTTCCACATGATGAGTGACAGAGTGAAGCTGGCACTTGGCCATTGCTGTCTTTTGTTCGTTGCCATGCTCTCATCAAACAGAGTGATCCACCCCATTTCCTTGAAGAATCAACAGCACTTAAAGCTCTGAATTAGTTTGCTGGATGTTTCTATTATAAGCAGTACTAGATATGACAGATTGTTTACTGCCATTGGCAAAGAGAGCTCATTTGAATCCAATTAGTTTGTGTGTATTTAAATCTTGAACACACCCTTTATTTTCCTAATCACTGTCATGACTCAAGTGACAGCAAATTGCAACAGAGCAAACAGAAGTGATGTATTGTATATGGGTTGATACATACAATTTCCTAATATGGAGCTATTGTAAAGTACAGTAATTATAATGAAAAACATATACAGTATGTGCTGTTTAAGCATATAACCTATGGGTGTGGGACTAATAATGATGGTTTTGAACATTGCCTCATAGGGTCATATTTGGTGCAGCGGATATAAATCTTTCACTCTGTTACTGTAATGTGTGCAGGAAGTCTTACATTTGGCTGCCGCTAGCAGCTGAGCTGCACATGTTAGACCCCCTGCCTTTCAAATGGCCTCTTAATAGATTTCTGAGGAGAAGAATACTTTACAGTATACTTAAATAAGCAATAATGATCATATTATCATCTTTGAACTAATCACTCACTACTAAGGGCAAATTTGTTCTCCTGTAAATTAGTAATGGTAATGTCCTATCATATAATTTTTTTCCCTCTAAGAAAACATGAGGATTTTTCTCATAGATTTCACCAGAACGCCTTTGATCAAGTGATAGCCGTGCTCCAAGAGCTGTTTTGCAGGTGAGAGTATTTTAAGACTCGTCAATTTTCTATAATGAGCTCTAAGACATCAATCATGTGTTACCACACATTCAAACCAACCTTAAAGTGACAGCACCAAGAAATGTAGACATCTCTGTTTGATTGATCATATTTTGTATCAGACTCTAGTAACCCTTTATGTCAGGAATAAACTATATTCTGGAAATATGTGACCGTGGACCACAAAACCTTTTTAGTCTTAAGACGCTGGGGTATATTTGTAGCAATAGCCAAAAATACATTGCATCGGTCAAAATTATAGATTTTTATTGTATGCCAAAAATCATAAGAATATTAAGTAAAGATCATGTTCCATGAAGATATTTTGTTTCCTACTGTAAATACATCGAAACTTCTTTTTTGATTAGTAATATGCATTGCTAAGAACTTCATTTGGACAACTTTAAAGGCGATTTTCTCAATATTTAGATTTTTTTGCACCCTCAGATTCCAGATTTTCAAATAGTTGTATCTCAGCCAAATATTGTCATATCCTAACACACCGTACATCAATGGAAAGCTTATTTATTCAGATAATGTATAAATCTCAATTTCGAAAAATTGACACTTAAGACTGGTTTTGGGGTCCAGGGTCACATATAGAGCATGCACAGAGGTAAGAAATTATTCTCAGTGCATTAAAAACTTTAAAACTGTTTTGGTTAAAATAATATTTAAATAAAAAGTGATTAAAATATTTTAAAAATATTTGTAAAATAATCTTAATTTTTAAATTAAAAAAAATTACAACATGTAACAAATGTAAATATTGTATATATATATATATATATATAAATATATATTTTTACATATAAATATATATATACACACACACAGTATATATAATAATTTATACAGTATATATATATA
>NW_015505808.1:312796-363908 GCF_001515645.1 Sinocyclocheilus grahami | reverse complement strand
ATATATATATATATATATATATATATATATATATATATATATATATATATATATATATATATATACTGTATAAATTATCTATATATTTTATATTGTTTACACAGATCAGCTTGACAAAAATGTGATTATGATGTGGAGGTGCATGATGTGTTGTATTTCTGAGTTCATAATACTTCACAGCGAGATGTCAGCTATTATCTCAGTCCTACACATCAAAGTAAAGGTATGTAGCTGTGTTTCAAGAGACAGCTTTCAGGAGATATATCTGATGACTTCAGTGTCCAGACTGACATGAGGGGCATCACCCCTCGCCCTCGGTCTCTCAGGTTCCCGCTCAAGTCTTTCATGTTGCTGTGTAAAAGACAACACATCCTGTAAAATTTAAAGGAGGAGTCAAGTGTGTTTTTACTGTTACCTTACAACTTTGAAGAAATGCTAACTTGCTATTTTGGCAGTGAAGTGCATAAATGTATTGTTGTAAATCATAAATGCTTTTTTGGCAGTGTTTGATTAATTGAAAAGTGACTGTAATACAATAACACACACACACATTTTTACAAACTTGCAATTAATAAAAGTTGCCAAACTTTTGAAGTAACTATTTTATTGTATAACAATCATTTGTATAAATGCATCATAGTAACCGGCTGGATTTGAGACAGCACTGTTTCAGAGGAGCCCATGGAGGAAATGCCACCTGGATAGAGGGGGAAACATGAGATGTTCACAGCTCTTCCTCATTGTCAGATATGGTATGGATCAGTTTAGTAACAGGCTCCTCTGTGTAGTCTTCCCCCGAGCCTTAAATCTAAATATCTGTGATGTGACAGCTCATCACACCTAACTTCTCTGCTATGTGAAGACCTTCAGTGAGAGAATTAGACACAGCACACAAATCAAGATATTTACTGTTGCTATTTATTCTTAAAAGAAACAGGTGGACCCAAAGGAATTTCATTTGAGAATTTTGAGACGATGCAGGTTGTCATAACAGTATTTGTTCTATATAACTTACAATTATCTTGTACTAGTCTTAGTGCAGTTACAAGAGTAGTAATAAGGAAATACGTTGCAATTGGATTGTAACTGTATATCCCATGTCTTTGATAGCCACACGATTTCTTAGTTTTTTCCCAAGTTGATATTTGGAGATATTATTATTATTTTTAATGCATTATTTTTTATATACTTTATATTTTATACACATACTGTATAATATACATCAACTTTAATATAATCACTGCCATTCAAAAGTTTAGGGTAAGTAAGGTTGTATATTTTCTATCTATTTATTTCATTATTATGTTTTATTTTGTAGAAATTAGTCCTTTTCCTCAGCAAGGATGCATTAAATTGATGACAAATTACAGTAAAGTATTTTTTTATTTTTTTTTTATTTTTACGAAAAACAATATAAAATAAATGCTGTTCTTTTGAACTTTCTATTTTTCAAAGAATCCTGAAAAAATTTATCAGTTTCCACAACAATATTAAGCTACTTTAATAATAAATGTTTCTTGAGCACCAAATCATAGGGATAGGCATATTAAAATGATCAGCAAATTGATCATGTGAGACTGCTAGAAATTCAGCCTTGCCATCACAGAAATAAATGATATTTTAAAATATATTCAAATAGAAAACAATTATTTTTAATTGTAATAATATTTCACAATATTACTGTTTTTTCTGTATTTTTTATCTAATAAATGTAGCCTTGGTGAGCGTAAGAGACTCTTTTGAAAACATAAAAAAATCTTACCAACCTCCAAATGTTTTGAATGGTAGTGTAGTTCAAACGGATTCTTTTCGAACACACAGAACATTGTTTAATAAGACACAGTTAATTCAATCATTTACAAATGACTTTAACTCTCCAGACCAGAGCAGATATTCACTGTTTCACTTTCATATATAATAGGAGCCCAAACCACATTAGCGATAATGAGTTATTCAAATTGATTCAAATCAGCTATTGTTGTGGTCAGCCCATGCTGATTGTGGCCAAAAACTGAAAAAGTGGTATTGTGGTCAGTCTGCGCCTGTTGTGTCAAATCAAATAGCCTGCAGATGGTTGGATCGTCATAAGATCCCCTGCTGGCTGGTATTTAGACATCATGTCCCTAATGTTCAGAGCGGATCAAAGGTATGAACCAGTTTTATTGCACAGCATTGTGCAGGAAACAATCTGTGTTTACATGGCAACACAGAGATTAGCACACATATTGTTGGCTAAACAGAGTCTAAGTGTCAGAGTAGCAACGACTCAGTCTTTACCCTCCAGCAAGGTTAAGCTTGTGGTGTGTGTCCAAACAAGGTTCTTTGTCAAGCTTTGCACAAGGGACCTACTTGAATGACTTTCAAAATGTGATCATGACTTCTTTGAATAGTGTGTTGCGTTATAAGCAGCATTACACAAAAGGAGTCATTCACTGACTTTCTTGTTAAAAGTGCTTCTGTCAGTCCTCCACTGGATATCCGCCATTATGGCAACAGTAAGCTACCATCTTGCCAGGCTAGCACGCTGGCGTTGATGTGTGAATGTGCTAACCTGGCTAGCAATGGCTGTCAGGTTTAACAGGCTCCTATTGTTTGAAATGAAAGTGAGAGACATTTCATAAGATTGCAGAAAAGAGAAACCGGCTACGCACAACAAAATAAATAAATATTATTATTTATTATTTACTCATTTAATTATTATTTATTATAATGCTATAATATAAACGTTATTATTGTTTAATTATTATTTTCTATTGTTTATGTCATAGATCAGCTTGACAAAAATGTGATTATGGTGTGGATGTGCACGATGTGTTGTATTTCAGAGCTCATACCATCTTAAAATAAGACAAAGAAATAAAAAGTTTAAATAAAATAATTGTATTATTAATTATATATTTTCTATTATTTTTTGCACACAAAAAATGTACTTGACAAAAATATAATTATAATGTGAATGTGCATACTTTGTTGTATTACTTAGGTCATTGCATTTTAAAATGTAATTACATTTTATTTATTTTAAAGTTTAAAACATTGATATGTGAAAAATGAAAATATATCATTAATATACTTATTATTAATTAATTATATATTTTCTGTTGTTTTTTCACACAGATCAGCTTTACAAAAAGATGATCATGATGAGTATGATGGGTTTAATTTAAGATGGTATGATAATTTTATTTTATTTTATTAAAAAGGAGTTTTCATCCAAAACTCAGACTCAGTCATAAGTGCATATATATATATACCACTCGTTGCCACTGAACAATAACCACCCCAGAAGAAACCCAAACACAATCCCCTGTGTACATTCCTCCCTCAGAGCCTCCTCACGTTCTCATCATGGGATCCTGTGTTTGCTTCTCACCCACTCTTAACCTGACATGTAATCTCTTCCCCTTCGCCTGATCTTTCAGCAAGACTTTGACTTTCTGCTTGTGTGAGGGAAGCGAGACCTCTCTCCCAGCAGGCAGTGCCCCAAGAATGCTCAGAGAGCCACAGCCAGGGCAGATGTCAAGTAGCCTCAAGGGCCGGACTCTTAACCCCAAGCTGAGGGTTTGTGGACAGAGTGAGGAAGCCAGCAGCGTGCTGTCTCTGGGAAAACAGAGTTGTGTTTTGTCATTGGACTCCAATAATGGGTGATAACTTCTTTAGCAAAGCTACTGCATGGGAGCCCCCATGGGAGCTGAGCCCCTCTGTTAATGACTTCTTAATGTTTCCTCACTAAATGCATTACATGTGTTTGAGAAAAATAAATGACCCTGAAATATATTTCATGATAATTAAAAGGAATATCCAACGATGTAACTAAATATTCAGGGCCTTATCTAAGATCTGCCATTTAAAACCACTATTTGGAAGGAATCCTCCCGTTCACAAACTGGTCTCAGTAAGATTTTAAAATGTTTTGGAAGGAAGTCTCTTATGCTCACCATGTCTGCATTTATTTAATCAAAAAATACAGTGAAACGGTATTACTGTGAAATATTATTACACATTTAAAATAACTGATTTTGTTTTTATATTTTATGTAATATATTATGTTTTATATAAATGTGATTTATTCCTATGATGGCAAAACTGCCATTACTCCAGTCTTCAGTGTCACATGATCCTTCAGAAATCATTCCAATATGCTCATTTGCTGATCAAGCTTCTTATTATCAAAATTGTAAAAAGTTGTGCTGTTTAATATTTTGTAGAAAATGTGAAACATCAGGATCCTTTGTTGGTTGAAAAACATGATTTATTTGAAATAGACTTTTTGTAACAATGTAAAATTCATTACTGTCACTTAAATCCAATGCATCCTGGCTGAATAAAAGTATACATTTCACAAATGTTTTTTATTTAAAACATTTTTTTTTATAAAAGTCTAACTGACCCAAAAAAAGGTCAAAGTATTTTTGATTATGTTGCCCTCTCTGGTTTTGGCGATGGCATCTTTGAGCTGATTTCTTGCTAGGACACTGTAAATGAGCCAAAGCAAAGATCTTCGAAAATGACTTTTGCAGTAAAATCTGATGTCTCTCTCCAAGGATTTCCATACAATTTCCATGTTCCTTTCAGAAAAGCAAATTAAGACCATGCATTGCTGGACACAGAAGATAGTTTGCTGCTCTTGTAAATACAAAACACTGAGGCTAAAATCACACAAAATGTCGCTCAACAATAACAGTCGCATAAGCGATATAAAAACATGCAATGGACATACGTGCCAAGGCCAGCCAGAGCAGATCAAGACGAAATGTTGTTACAGGCCGCGCTTTACAAACATTTGGATTTACAAGCATTTGCATTGAACTTGAGGCGATTTGCTTATCTACTTGAATGTCTTGGAAATGTTGCGAACAAAGTCAAACGAAAAAAACGAGAGCTTAAACGCAGGAGCACAGCGAGGAGGTCGGGATTGTAATATTGTTTGGAGCCATGTAAATAATACCTTTGAATAAATACCACAAGCGCAACATGGCTTGGCTTCGATATGAACATCTGAAAGTGATATTCAGTTGTACTCTGTTCAACAATTCACACGCTTCCCTTCTTGTCACTTTGGCTGATTACTTTATCGGAACCTGTCATGAAAGAGGGCAGGTGCCATTTCCAGCATTGCTTGTTTAGGGGCGACACTCTTGATATACTCAGCTGTTGTGTATTTATTGGAGAATACAGTGAGTGTTGTAAAACAAAGACCTTTGCACATGTGGTGAAACACTGACAGAGAGGGGTAAGTGAAAGGAAGGAGAAAAGAAAAACATCCCACAGGTGTTAATGATATAAACCTGCCTGACAAGGTTCCACCATGGAAACCCAGAGGATGATGGTAGTTTGTGTGTGCGCGCTGTGTGTGTGTGTGTGTGTGTGTGTGTGCAAGCAGACACAACTTAAACTGCCCGCATTGACTTCATCAGCTGTCAGCTTAGCAAACATGGTAATTAAGAGCCGCAAATTTGACAAAAGCTTCAGCGCTACACATATCTTATTATATTACAAGTTGCCTTGCAGGAATTCCACACAAAAGCTACTGGTACTGAAACGAGGGCAACAAAACAGGGATCCTACCCCTTTCGTTCATGCACTGCTGAAAGCCAATGCAAAATTTACAGCAGGCCATTTATTTCATATGTCAAAATAACCCCGTGGCCTTGTGACTTCTCCATGTTAAGGTTCGCATGCTCTTTGGCTTAATATGTGTTAAAAGTGCACCGTCTTGCAGCATGGCATCGGCAAGTGTGCTGCGTAACTGAGGTGACAAAGCCAACAGATTGAGAGCTGGATTTGTTCTGCACCTGGGGAGGAACGAGAGCAAGAGGGAAAAAGGTGTGAGTTGGAACAATGACGTGGCCTGGCCAATTTGATTTGTCCTCACTTACTCTGGACAGACAAATGTTTTGGGTGTAAACCGTGCAGCAATGCAAATGAACAAAAGTATTTTTGCCTTGTTTTCCAGTAAAAATATCTACACATTCTTATAACAAAATACATTTACTTGAGAAGCAAAATAGAGTTGTTTAGTTTGTATTTCCCCCTTACTCTATTAACATAGTTTAAGCATAAATCTAACTACGCTTAGAGAGGTTTATGCTTAAAAGATTGCATGTATACTTTTGCTTCTCAATTAAAAATCATATAAATTGCATTATCACATTTAACTCCCAAACTCTACCTTTTAGAATAGTTCACCTGAAGTACATCAAGATTTACATGAGTTTGTTTCTCAGTCAGATCAGATTAGGAGAAATTTAGCATGACATCACTTGCTCACCAGTGGATCCTCTGCAGTGAATGGGTGCCGTCAGAATAAGAGTTCAAACTGCTTTCAAACAAATACATTGCTTTTTGTTTTACAATACATTAATTGATGAACTAGAGTATAATGTTGATTAATTGTGCGTTATTTTAATGTATTTATTAGCAGTTTGGACTCTCATTCTGACGGCACCCATTCACTGCAGAGGATCTATTGGTAAGCAAGTGATGTAATGATGAATTTCAACAAGTCTGTTCTAAAGAAGCAACAAACTCGTATTTAATTTTGTGTGTACTATTCCTTTAAGGAAATGTAAATGTGGAACAGCAGGGTAAACAATAGCACAGCCAATGTTAACAGAATCTGTTCCTCAGGTGCTACAGTAGCAATAGTGTTTAAACAGACAGGTTAACTTGGACTGACATAAGGGCCTAGTAAAAGTAACTGAATAAACATGCTGGCAATGCTAGTGACGGCACTTTGCTAATGTGCTAAATCTGACACTATGGGAACAGGGCTCATGAGTTTTGATGAAATCAGCAGATCCAGTGTCCTACTGTTACAATCGTCTATGTACCCTCACTGGCTTCACTGTATTTTAACTAAACATCTTCTCCTCTGTTGCATAATTACAGACCCATTGTCCACAGTTGCAAGGGTATTTAAAGAACATGTTTACATTAAATAAGTGAAGAGATAGTGGGTAAAATGAGCACAGAACAACCTACTAGTGATACAGACGATGTGGTCATTTCTTGAAACGTATCGTCTTAGTAGGATGTTTTCAGGGTTGTAGATCTACATTCTTCCTAAGGAAGCAGAACAGCTGTAGTCAATCTATAATTTCATGTCGTTTTAGAAGATATCGTGCAGAGGTCTTTCCTGCTCCATTTGAAGCCAGAAATGATTCCATCTGAACCAATGAACTGTGCAATGAGTGTTAAAACTATAATGTCTCAGTCGTATATTGTTAAACATTTATTATTTCATTTTTACAATCATTTGTAGTTTATGTATATGTCGTTTGGGAATTTCACTTTATTAATCGGACTAAAAAAAATATGAGTTTATTTCACATAGGAGAATGAAATCAGACACAAGCCTTAATGTAGCAAAAGATCATTTGTTTACTTTGCTTTTCTCCATTTAGTTGTGTTTTTATCATCTACAGAATACAATTACTGCACGAGCCATCATATTCTGATGTCAGCTAAAGCTAAATGTTTTTTTTTTAATGAATTGTAAAAAGTATTTTACGATTTATGGACTTCTCATGTTTCCATCAACGACATCTGTGATACATGTAGACATAACTAATGTCTTGAGCAGGCGCTCAATATTTGCACATAAAGTGGAATAAGCAAACAGAATAATTTGGGGCATCTTTTTTTTTTAGGCAAACACACACACACACACAGTTACTCTATAAACATATCGGCCAATGTAAATTGTCACTTCTATAACAATGTACACAAAAAGCTCATCGGCATTCCTGTCCAGAATTGACCTTTGAATTGGAATCACATTTATATAGTTTCAGTATTTACAAATATTTACATTGACTAGAATGTAGTAACGACAAACAGTGTTGCTGTTGTTCTGTAAAAGCCACAGTCAAGCCTGGGGCCGGCTGCTAAAACACTGTGATAAATCTTTAAGCAAGTCATCTAATTTTTTTCCCCCTTAAACTGGCCATAACTTTCAAAAGTTAAAAACGTAGATTGGTCTAATTTGAATCTATAATATAAGACTGATTACCACTTGGCTAAATGCCAGCTGGTCACACTAGTTCTTAAAACGTAACACTAACTTAACACAGTGGCTGTGTTTATGCAACTGGACCCTTCAGGATCTAAATAATACAAATTAAAAGCATGAAAATCTCAAGCAGCAGTTGTTTTTAAAATCTTATTGTTCTGTATTATTTTTGTATTGATATTTTAAATGAACCGATTTTTTTTCCTGTTCTATTATAATGTTCTACTATAAAATAATGTTATTGATCATTACTACATTGATGTAACTCATCTACATCTTGGACGAGAGGGAGTTTAATATAAACACAATTGCTTTTGTGAAAATATCACAAATACAAAATAATCATCTTAAAATCTTCCTTTTTATATTTTTATTTTATTGACACTTTGCAAAATTAGCATTTACATTTAAATACTTTACACATTATGATGCATTATAATGTACAACATGCATGTCTGAAATGGTATGTACATTTTTATATATACAGATGTGTCAAAAAGAGGTGAAGATTGTTTTAGATGCTACATAGATTAAGGCTAGGATCATTTTCTGTCTTTTCTCAGCTAAATTTCCAACTATATGTATGTGTGTGTGAATAAATATACAGTCAGTAAAAAAAATTGGCAAGTACTGTTTTTTACAAGAAGCCTTACTGGGATGTCCGATTTAAAGAAAGCGCAGGTCTTTTTAATATTGCCTCCACTGAGAATGACAGAGACTCTCCTGCGGTGACCTTGGTGCTCCACGGCTTCGCTACAAGGTCCTTTCCTGCTCTTTCTGAGCTTTTGAGTTCCACTGTGTCTTTGGCTGTACCCACCCTGAACTTTTTCGCCGCTTCCTCCAGCAGTTCCTTACAATACGGCCCATTCTTCTCTGGATTCTTGTCATTGAGTGTCTGCTGTATGAGGGAATGGAAGGAGTTGAGCTTCATGGACAGTGTGTGCTTGGCAGTGTCTTTGCTCATGTTGTTGATCACATGCTCATAGCTTCCTGCATGTGGAGGAAATGCTTGTCCATACACCCTCTTAGGAGGCGAGAAGGCTGAACGGGCACTTCCGTTCTGGCCGAGTCCTGTCTGAGCCTCTCTGGGCCCCAGCTGGAGGTCACACGGCTCTGGGGCCACTCGAGAGCCCTCGAGCCTGGACACAGCAGGCTCCTGCTCGGGCGGGTGGCTCTCGGTGGAGGTCATCATCTTTGGATCCCAAACAGCTCCAGGTTTCAAGTTCTGGACTGCGGTGGCGTTCAAGAGACACTGCTGGTATAACAGGGCATCGCTAATACCGCTGCTGCCCCGCGGCCACATTGCGAAGCGCGGTGAGAGCGGGTACTGGCGGTAGGTGGCCGCTACACTGACATTGGAGGAGATGAGCTCCACGTTAGCTGTCGTCCCACCTGTGGCAGCATACTGCAGGGAGAGATCCAGACAGCCGGGCAGAAATCCGCAGAGATCTTTGGGAGAAGGTTCGCCCGTGGAAGAGGCCGAGGAGGATGAGAAGGCCGTCTTGTAGGAGTTATACTCAGCAGCATGGACCATATTACCAGGGAGGAAGAGCGAGGCAGAGCTGGGCTGGCTGGACTCGAGAAGCTCCCGTTCTTTATACTCTCGTTCCAGCATGATGGTTTCCAGCTCCTTGTCGGCAAAGGCTCGTCTCTTCCTCATGCGGTCGCTTAGAGGAGGGGGCAGAGCAGGACTGGCACCCAGAAATGGGTCGTTCTGAACTGGACGATATCCTGTCAATGAAGAAGATGAATTTAGTTTAATTTACATATAACAACAGACAAGATTTAGGCCACTTTTTCGGTTAACTTTTTTTTCTCCAATGGAGTTTCTAGTATACACATTAATGTGTTGGTTAAATTTGGAACATCAATAATATCATGCACAATTTTTATTTTTAATTAGTGCTGTCAAATGATTAATCGCGATTAAAAGCATCCAAAATAAAAGTTTTTGTTTCGATAATATATGTGTGTGTTCTGTGTAAATTTATTATGTATATATAAATACACACACATGCAGTAAATATTTTGAAAATATTTAAATGTATATATTTATATTATATATAAATATATTAAATATACAAACATAATATTTTTTTCTGAAATATATACATGTGTGTGTATTTATATATAAATAATAAATAATATTTTTTTTTTTTTTTTTTTTATATTATTATTATTATGTATAAGAAGTTAAACATGTGCTGTACTTGAGAGAAGCTTACGCCATGAAAATATCCAGAGAGGAACCAAGTGAGTTATTTGAAATGGACAGAAGTCCAAGAAAGGCTGAGAGAAGCGGAAAAAGAGGAGTAAAATTAGTTTCAAAAATAAGGAAAAAAGGGTGAAAGGTCAGACTGATCAACTATCAGCTTTTAACATCAAGCAGGAAAGAGTTTTCAGTTTGTGCATGCAATTCATTTTTTTTAACCCACCTTCTAAAATACTTTTTGCCAGCATGGTTGATGGACGGATGTGTCGCTGATATATACTTCTTCTTTCCACCGGTATTTGCTTCCCGGATATTCCCTTTTTGTCCTAAAATTGAATGATACATATAGTTGTAAGACATTTTACTCTTAAAAAGTGGTAATCTTGTATCAGTTTATGTGTTTTTTTTCTTTAGCAGTAATGTCTTGATCTGACAGACTACTTTTCCCCCCACTTTGTCCCGTTTTTACCCTTACATTTTGTTTCCTCAGTTTGATACTAATGACAAGAAACGGTCTAAATGGCCTGTTCAGAACTGCATTAGTTTGCGTGCATTCACCTCTGTCGCTTGCTGTCTCCGCAGTGCGACTTGAGCAGCCATTACGCGCTGTCTCTCCACCACCAGCAGGCAGTTCGCGCACTGGCAGTCTCTCCAGCGGCAGAATCTCTTGTGCCCCTTCAGACAAGACACCACGCCGTGGTTCCTACAGCGGGCGCATTTCGGAGTGCGGCTCAGTTTGCGCTGGTCTCCAGAGCCGAGGTTCAAGCGGCTGGTTTTGTCATCGTCTTTGTTCCCCGCGTCGTCCTCCCCGGTGCCGGTGAACACCGCCTGATCATCGCTCTCCGTTTCCAGACCCTCCACGTCGATCTCAAACTCCGTGCCAGAAAGATCCGTCATTTTCAGGACGCGTGTAAAGAGATGCTGTCCAGAAAAAAAAGAGTTATAATTAGTAAATTATTTGACTAAGTCTATAATACATATTTTCAACGTGTCAATTCATTATTGTGATTTCTACTTTTTGAGTTTTCAGAGTCAAATTAGATTTGCATCAGTAATTCAAATAAGTTGGAAATTAAAGTTTTTAAATTAAAGTACCAATGAACTTATGTTGGAATATTTTACAGTGCATTTTTAGAATTTTTTTTTTCAGACACTTACCTTGCCAAAGTAGACCAATAAAGGATGAGTGAATATCCAACAGTCTCTATAAGACCCAGCGCTGCTCCAGGGTAAATTAGGCCACCCTCAAATATACATCAGTGAGCGACATTTACTCTACCTGATCTGTCACTGCGATGTGATGAGAGCCTTTCTCAGCCTTTCAACTCTAAGATCCGCGCAGCAAATCTGCCACAGCCAATGGGGAAGCTCCGCTCACAACGAGCCAATCAGGAGACGGAGCGTGACAGCATGTCCCGATTGGCTTGATGAGAACGGAGCTTCCCCGTTGGCTGGAATCGGAATCACTCTCTGAACAAAGTTGATAATGGGGTGAAGTTACAAATAAAACATTCCTAGGAAACCATCAATTAATCACGGAGAACACTGGGGGGTTCAGCTGTTTAATAGGTCTAGTTTCAAACCCCCATGTCGCGGCTCACACATGCATTATTTATTACTAATACTTATAGGTATATGTTATATTGAATCATTTTTCCAGCTTAGACACGGCATTTAGTAGCCGCTTATTAATAAAGGAATATGTCATTAAAATAAATAAATAAATACAAACTTGAGACTTTGGCGGATGCTTAAAGAAAACAATAAACCTTTTCATATTCCGTGATGGGTTTACATTTATATAATTGCCCATGCATATACTATTCTGCTATATAATTCTATAGCAGAATAGTATTTGCAAGTTACGTTGTAATATTTCGTTAATGTGCTTGCAGTGGCTAAAGTAACCACTAATTGACAATATTCAAATTACAGCTGGTGAATGCAAAAACTGGCCATGGATTTTCATTTTTATTCAAATGCGCCTAACAGCGTTGCCATACAGGTGTTTTTGTTTGTTTGCTTTCAGATATTATATAAATATTAATTATGAATTAGACGTGACCATTAATGTATTCCTTTTTTTTTTTTTTAGCTTGAAACACATCACATCTTAAAGCACTGAATAAATGTTTTAAATTAAATGACTCATCTTGTTAATTAAGACATTTGTCTGTAGGCTATTTAGGCACGTGCTACATTACACTACAGTATATTTTTTCACATAAAGATTGCAGTTCCGAGAGACCAATTTAATTGAATCATTAGGTGCGGTTGTCTGACAAATTAGTTTGACTGTTAACAAGACACTAGAGCTCTTGTTACACCAATTCATATCTTTCTATGTTGCAGCTGACAATGCCCAACCCTTGGCGGATGCATTTACACACAGTTTTCAGCTCTAGATAGAGCGTGATATGATAGTTGACACAACAAGCGATACTTAAAAAACATGGACTAAGCATGCGGGAAGGCTACACAAAACACAATTTTCTTTGTTCCGATCGACTTGCCATGTGTAATGTTTCTCAAAACAAAGTCAAATCAACTGACACTAAAGAATGTCACAGCTACAGTTCGTGATGGGTTTGCAGCATATGCGGGACGTGGGAGAGTAACGCTTGTTTGGTTTAAATAAACAACAATGTGGAGTTTGCACACAATTTTTAAAAAGGCTTTCTAATCCAAAGCGGTATTTTGTCCAAAATTGTCCTGCGTATTGTAGGTCATGAAGAAATGTCCGTCACCTAATTTGTCGATATATTTAAATATGTGACCTTATAATGATCTTGCATGTAACAGTGGATTTTTTTAATGTATTAAATAATTAAAATAATACTAATAATACAAATAACAATAGCCTAATTGACTTTATTGAAGGCGCTTATACACTCTAAAAAATGCAATTGGGTTGTTTTGGCCCAGCGGTCAAATAAACATTTAACCCAACCGCTGCGTCAAAACAACCCAATTGCTGGGTTTGTCCCTATTTTACCCAGCACTGGGTTGTATTTAACCCAGCATTTTTTAGAGTGTATGGTTATTTTCAGCACGAATGAAAACGCGGATAGACATAGGCCCATATTCCGTTTAGTGGACAGCTGTTTTTTCTTTTCTTTTTTTGTTGAAAAGATGCATTTTTTTAATATTGCGTCAGCTGAATCATCGACACCCACGTCTAATACAATGCATAGAACATGCTGTACATCCATCTCTCAAAGCCTCGTTTTTGTTCGTTAAAAAAACCATGGCGCCTATACCGTGAATATATACATTCATTAATTTTTTCGTCTATATTTTCATAGGCCTATATATTAAAAACAATAAATTGATATACTATTATAACCAAATGTGAACATTAAAAGAGTTTATTTAAAAAAATGTTCGTAGGCTACTAGTCTATATTAGATCCAGGGAAATGATCTCATTGGATTTGGCACCACATTTTTATTTAAGGCCTAAGCAGGATGGTATTTATTGGGTGATTGTGTGGTTACTGCTTAATTGTCTGTCAGGTCTTGCTCGGTCATCTCTGTTAGGCTCACATGTGGTGAAGATGTCTGCCGTGCAGGTGCAGCTTTGCCACTCGCCCTTCTTCTCTCTTAATTTATTAGCAAGGTTACGGCCAGCAAACCCAAGTGCTACCCAGGGTGCAATTTCCCCACGTGGAATGCTTTGATCTTCTCTTTTTCCTTCTTCTAAACACATATGACAATGCCAAACGGAGAAAAATCGCAGAGTCTTTATTGTTTAGCGATCTCAATGCGTTAAGATTGATAGAATATCCTCCGCAAGTGGTTGTTTTATTAGGCTACCCAGAATTCGTCTCTTTGTCATCCCGTTATTTCGCTGAAGTATGGCTATATAAGTTTGCTGATTAGCTTGTGTTGAGAAGCGATAGAGGCCTATGTGCGCACTCTAAAAAATGCTGGGTTTTTTCAACCCAACTTTGGGTCAAATATGGACTAACCCAACTTCTGGGTTAAAAAATTAATGTAAAAATGTAACCCAACGGTTGGGTTAGTCCTTATTTGACCCAAAGTCGGGTTGAAACAACCCAGCATTTTTTAGAGTGTGTGTATCTTAGCCTGCATCGTTTAGGACTTAGGTTATTCAATATAGTTTACTTTCTATTACAATGAAAATGCAGGTCCATCATGGTTCAAACGCCCTCAGAGTCAGACACGTTCGAGGATATTTATTTAATAAGTGACAGGCCTTCTGGTTTGGTTGAGGGTGTGGCACACCTTACACACTGCAATGTAACCTGATCGGAGTGTAGACTAGAGATTTGTGAGTTGACTGAATTCCCTGTTATGTTAATAGCATTTGAAGACTTTTGATGGATCGGCAACACGTGCAACCTGCTGAATGCTTTACCACTCATAATTTGTCTGTCGGGCTGATGCATACGAGAATACAGGGCCTTGTTGACTTAGAGGCACAAATTCAAATATCAGCATTAAAAGCTGTCGCTCGGTTAAGTCAACAGATGTGTTAAATAGAACTGCAACACCTGCAAACTCGAGCGACCGCTGGTTTAGCATCACATAGTACGCTTATAAACAATATGAAACCTAAACGGGGTGTCTTAAATAAGCAACAAGTCACAACAAAACGCCATTTAGTTCAGAATGAATGTTTAAGTTATTATGTAAGATAGTAGGCCTATAGCTACATTAGAACCTGAGTAATGTTATGTTTGACTTTTGCATAATTAATATATAACCTAAAACATATAACCTGGGCCTAGTTGTTTCAGACTGTACTAGATAGGAAATTATAACAACTTTAATGCTGCCATGTCTTCTTTTGTAATGTACTGTATAACTATCACAAGGTGACAGTACTGAGTCATTATTGATGTTTAGTGAGGCATTTCTGCACACAGCACACTTTTACTGGAGGCAACAGGGCATCAGAAATATATTTCCGTAATAAATAATAATAATACAGTATGAATTATATAATTTGACGAAAAGATGATGAAATAATTCTTGATGTTTTTAACATGGAGAATTAGATTTACCGTAAGTGACTTTAATTTAATTTAATCTTGAAATTTCCCATTAAAATAATGCATTCTAAACATATTGTTTATTTTTTTTATTGTTGGTGTGTGGATTACGTTTCTACGAGTAATGCAAATTCCCCCGTCCCTCACTTCTGCCATAGTCACGAAATGATTATTAAGAATGTCCACTAGATGGCGCAGTTAGCTCATTTTTCTGCTCATTTCGTCATTGAAAAACGCAAACAATTCGATCCATTTAAAAAAAACTTAGTTCCAAATATAAAAATACACTGTCGTGTTCCATTTATAAACATATTCTAGATTTTAAAAAAACTTTAAAAAACAAAGTTTTTTGCTCTTGTTTATTTTTAAGAGTTTGTTTTGTTTTGCAGATATCTAATACATGTACGTATTTGACTGAGATAAACACAATGACAGTAACAGTACAAGGAAGGTTTATTTGCCATACTTTTACATGCAGGACTGCTGGAATATTTCTACATTAAACTGTTATCAACGGTACATTTCATGCAGAGTGGAAATAGAGATCACTGTGCTCAAATATATTACGTTATTCAGACTTTTTGGTCAAATAATAGTACCTTAATGATTTCCCCCCAAAAACTAAAGCTAATGTTATTCCACACATGATTAAGTTGGCACAACAACCTCAAATTTGGTAGAAATACAATACCTTAAGTAATGCACTGTATATCTTTTCAATGCGCTCCTAGATGAGCAGTGTCTCTTTTGTATCATTTCAAGAAGCCATTTGAAACATATTTCACTGCTTTTTTCCATCCACCTATTGAAACCGCTTAGGAGTTAGGAAGAAGTGTTCAGGATCCTGGAGTCTGAGGAGTCAGATCTTTCATCATACTCCTCATCTGCAGCATACATGCTCTGTTTGACAATGACAGGACAGCTTTCCTCCTGGATGCTGATTCGATGTTCCTCGGTGGGCCTGCTGGTGAGGAGCGGTGAGCTGCGGATCACTCCGGCTGAGGGGCCTGAGAACGGAGGGATGTACTGTGAGCGCAGCTGATACTGCTGCTGTAATGTCATGGTATTCCACAGAGTCACATCATTGTGCACGAAGGGCCCAGCTTGGCCACGGCTCAATGAATTTCTCAGCATGAGGGGGTATCGAGGCGGCTGGGGGAAGCCGTGCTGGAGCGGCAAAGAGTGCTGTCAAGTATAGTCAAGAGATCAAGCTCCTCTGCTGCTCGCTACACTCGTGATGAGAGGTGTTGACTCTTTAAGACGAGGATCCACCTTTCGCCCCGCAACAAAGAAGTGCATCAGGCGATCTGACACGCACTAACGAATAACTTCTATTTCTCAGATCACGGTCACGAGCAATTTACATTCCCCTGACACTGGATGCAGGGAGGAAGTCTCGCTTTTTTTCTAATTACAATTAGAATTGTGTGCAACATTTTGCCGATATGCAACCCTCTAATACAAACAGCCTACATTTGACATTTTAACAAATACAATTAGATGTGTGATCTGCGAAAGCTCGAAGCCCTCCTAAGGAAGTCAACATAAAAGGTTTAAGGGGTTTTAAACGTTTGTGTTGCACAAACAGCTGTTATTAAGTTTTCAAACGTTTTTAATAAACCGCAAAAGTTATAAGTCAGATCATTTCGGTAACCGAGCGCAGTCAGGAATAGGATGGTACATCAACAAAACATAAGCTAGGCTACTGTTATAATTTGTTATGTAATTACACATTTACATGCACACAAAACAAGTAGGATAGGCCTATATCACAAACAATGTTTTGTTGAAACAAATCGGCTACGTGAACCCAACTTTAACATAATTAGAGCAAAATATCGAAAATGAAATGAACCAATGAAAGTAATTGAATAGGCCTAATTCGCAATATTTGAAACTAATTCAATTCAGAATATAGGTTTTAACAGGAGTTCATTTTTATACGCATACTTGTAAACCCGCGGAAAAATAGAGAGAATATAATTAAATAAACAATAGCGATCTATAATTTTCACTGGTTGTTTGAACTCGGACCCACGGCAATTTGTCAGCATTATATGAGGCTCTTAGGAGTGAAGTCATTTCAAGAATTACCTGGGAATGTGGAGAAGAATTCACATAACTGCTGTGCGCTTTTCATGAAAATCCTGCAACCACTTTGGTATTTAGTTTAACCACACGCTGTGAATTCGAATTAAACAGGCGACAATAATATGGTGGTTTGCATTTGAATGAGCTTTCAACTTATTCCCATGAAAAATGTTGAATAGTCCGACATGCAACAAGAGTTAATTGAGCAATATGATTTGGACGTGTACCAAATGAATTCTGGAAGGATCAGATGAAAAAAATAATTGAATCAAGCTAACTGGGCAATGTCATCTACATTAAACAAGTCCATTTGTTTTGTGCACACAGTAAACACACATAGCCTTTAAATGCACTTTGGCGCGCGATGTAGGGTGTAAATGGCAGCACATCTTTCTTAAAATGATGCCCATCGCTTTTAAAGTCCATGCAGTGAAACTCAACACCGGGCACCATCGAGTCCCGTTTCTGTTCCTAAATGGGTTTATTCAAGCACGTAATGGGATCCCGGCAGCACAACTTTGAGAACTGGGGGCCACGGTAAACTTCACCACATGAACTCGGTTTCCAGGGCTATTAAGCTTTTAATTGGAAAATAGCAGATGAAATTTCAGGGTGACGATAAAGCCGCATGCAGTCTGTGTATGGCGAGGGGAATTCACACCAAGGGGAGTGAGAGGACAACACAAATGCTAATACAATTATTTATGTTTCTCACCAACACTGCAGAAGCTGAATACATAAAAAAAATTACATTTTCTTTACACTTTATCTCCAATTTTTTTTTTAAAAGATAAAAAAAATCAAACAGAAATAGACTGTAAATATATGTCAATATATATATGTAATATTTTTTCATTAAAAGTATTTTTATGTAAAATACAGTTTTTGGTGTTGAACAGGATTTATATAAGTGTAAATAAAGAATCAAAAGAGGTGAACACTAGTATATAACACCATCTAAACGAATCCTCTAAATGTAAAAGGAGTACAGTTCTGTACATTTGTTAACAAATATAATGCTTTATTAATGCTTTAAGTGAAGAATGTATTTGATAAACTTGTTCTCCTTTAGTCTCACATGAGATATAAACAAGAATAAAATGAAATAAGCATAAAAATCAAACCAACCAACCAGTAAAGAAATAAATATCATGAAGCCAAATATCTACACAAACTAATACTGTCTTTCTTTCTACATGGCATTTTTAATGATTGAATCAATTAATGGGAGATCATTTTATTAAGCACTGCTGAGAGGACAAGGTGAAGCGCATTGTGAAAATACTGTAAAAATATCCGACAGACATGGGAGAGAATTGAGAGAAGGCAAGTCTGGTGTTTGGACAGAGAGAAACAATACTCCTTACAGAAATAAAGTTTCAGGGTACACTCTTAAAAATAAAGGTGCTTCATGATGCCATAGAAGAACCTTTTTGTCTAAATGGTTCCATAAAGAACCTTTAACATCTGAAGAACCTTTCTGTTTCACAAAAGCTTCTTTGTGGCGAAAGAAGGTTCTTCAGATTACAAAAAGGTAAGAAAGAGACGGTTATTTAAAGAACCTTTGACTGAGTGGTTCTTTGTGGAACCAAAAATGGTTCTTCTATGGCATCGCTTGAAGAACCTTTTGAAGCACCTTTATTTTTAAGAGTGTAATAATGCCACTATTCAAAATAAAAGGTGAAGGTGAAAGGTGATAATTACTATGGCTATTTTCTGTGGTTTAAGGGAACAACTATTAGCAGCACTAGACTGAGGTTTATCTGGAGCCCAAAGCTGTTTCATACTCAACTGAAGAACAGAATAAAGGCAGTAAATGTCCCGGGTCTAAGATCCAAGAAACTATGAGCTGAGTATGTGGCACCAATTAAACCGATATAGTCAATATATAACAATATTTTTATAGATTTTGATTTCTGCATTTAACTCAGCTATGCTCTTTTATTTCATTTGATTGCTCCTTTTGTACTTCTTGTCAGGTTTGATTGAGGTTTATAGTGGTAATTATGTATAGACTCAATGTTGAGTCTGTGAGCTGTCCATCGAGAGCCCAATCGGCTGCTCTTTCACTGCGGCACTCTGACAGGCAGCCATTAGTTTCAATGTCGTGAGTAATGACGGGACATCTGTCCAGTGAAATGTCTGGTTATTCTCTCTATATGCGCAGAGCCTCCAAGGGTACCCAAATCACTGAGACTCTGACAGGACCCACACCTCCCCGCCACACCCTCTCCATCTCAACATGAACAAAAGCAGTCAACAAAATAGTTGTCTGCCTATATAACCCACTCTAATGGGACTTAAATTGTACAACTTCACGCAACTGAAACTCTTAACTTAGAACAACAACTAAGACTTTGACAGTAACAGATTGACAGCTTCATATCAAATCAATCAGACTTTTTACGGATTATTTGCAGTGTTACTGTATTCATTTACAACTTTTGTGCCTGGGAAAAAGGGTTTCATATTCATCCCGTTACATCCACAGGTGCTTGATCACATTGTTGACATAAGTTGGGCATGAACTTGGGTCCTATAACAAAGCAATAGTTCATCCAAAAATGTAAATTTGCTGAAAATATACTCACCCCCAGGCCATCCAAGATTTGCTTCTCCATTGGAACAGATTTGGAGAAATTTAACTTTAATTTAAAATTTAACTAAATCACTTGCTCAACAATGGATCCTCTGCAGTGAATGGGTGCCAACAGAATGAAAGTTTGAACAACTGAAACAGCTAAAAACATCTCAATAATCCACTTAAAAATTCACAGACACACTTGTTTAAAACTGTTTTTGCTTGTAAATGGTGTTTGATCTGGACATATTTCTCTTCTGATTCAGACGAGGCGACTTTTTCACTGAAGGTAATATGAATAGAGGACATATTTTAGCCAGAAGCAATAGTTTGAAGCTAAAAATATCTTAATGATTAATGTGTTTATTACAAACACATAGCTTTTTGATTCTCAAGACATTAACTGATGGACTGGAGTTGTGTGGATTACTATTGTGATGTTTTTATCATTTGTTTGAACTCTCATTCTGACGGCACCCATTCACTGCAGAGGATTGGTGAGCAAGTGGTTCTTTTAGTCCCATTGATATGTTGGCAAATAATATGTAACCACAATATAGTTGTACCCAGGTACAGTATTTCTAGGCATCCAAACAGATGATTATATGTCAAGTATCGAAATATTTCATTTTGAATTAAATCATTGATTTTTTTACCATATCTTTATAAACATTACCGCAATATTGAATACTTTAACACAACAACCAACTGCATGTTCTCCGTAAATTTGACTGTCACGGTTTTAATAATGTTGCAATTTCTATTCTACTCTCACTGTCCAGGAATCTTCTTTAATATCTCTACAAAATAAAATGCATTCAATTCAAATAAACATATTATTACAGATTAAACTGGGCCTTGTTTCAGACCATACAGTCATCAAACACTTTTATGATGGCGTCTTCCTCTCTTAAATCCAAAAGCCCTGACTTAAGAAAATGCAGCACATGTCTCCCCCCCTCCAGTATGCGCTGAAACTTTGGGACAGGGGTGGCTTTATTTTTCATGCAGCCGATGTGATTGATGGCACAATAACAGCTCAAGGAAAACAAATCCACAGACACTTTTCAGGCTGTCGCTGGAACACAAACCTGAAGCAGCAACAGAAGGACACGGCGGCACGCCGGAGCCCAGTGCGGACAGCCTATGATAAAGCGGCCTTCCTTAACTAAACTCGTAAAGCACGGGACAATAAAACTCAATCTTCTGTAAAATCCAATTAAGTCATTATCTGACTGATTGTATCTTTAATTGAAAACAGAAGTGACAGTAAATTTCTGTGATATATCAGGATCAATCGATACTGCTGTACAATCTGCTCTCCAGAAGTGATTTATAATGCCAAAGCCATATAGGTAACTCCACATTCTTCTCACTAAAACCACTGGGGGATGAAATTAAGAGTAAGTGCATTTAATATAAAAAAAAAAAAAACAAGATGGTCAGGTTATTGATTACAGCAGATGGGGCAGAATCGAATAAATGTTTTCAGGGTGCAGAGCAAAGAAAATACAAGTAATTTTCATTTCAGATTTTATATTGCGGTCTCAACAGTCAAGCCTTGTGAAAGTCAGTCATCAATAATGATTTTATTTCCACTGAACATGAGAGCATATAAACACACAATTGCAAATTAGCTTTTGTATTGTTTTACAATCGTAACAATAAAAACAAATTTGTAACATCATGGTGTCAGTGAACAAGAGCTCACCACATCATGAGCAAAATACAGTAAGTATGTTTACACAAAACCAGCGTCTGGAAAACAAATTAACAAATGAATCAAACTGTGAACTGTTGGTCTAACAAAATTGTACAAAATCAGTTTAATATTAGAATATACAGTATGCACATTCTTACAACATTTTACATTCATTTTTAGAAAAAGGCTATTCATTTAAGTCTCAGTTAGCTATTTATTAATACTGACTTCTATGTAAGTGCAAAAGAAATATAGATGCAAGCATATTAAATGGCCCTCAGACTGATTGATTAATTTTAATTAAAAATTAAATTTTAATAATAATAAAAAAAATAATAATAAAAAGTACAAATTAAATCACAAAAAATGCATTTAACATGGATATGGTTCATTTTTATCAGATCTAAAAACCGAAAAATATTTTAATTTTTAGTTAAATGTACTGTCATAACAAATGTCTGCAACAAACTGAGCTTAAAAGGAAAGAAAGTTTTGTGTCCCTCTTCTCCTTTACCATTTATTTGAGACTTGACTGAGGACACTATCTGTGCCAACACCATTCAAATCAAGGGCACAGCTTATGTGGGGGCGTGTTAGAACGAGCCGTTTTAGGGGGGCGTGGCACAATGATGCACAATCAGCTTGTAACACTCCAAAGAGAAAGGAAAACTTGAAATCGCATCATATGACCCCTTTAAAACAAAACCTTACAAACCCCAAACTTTTGAATAGCAGTATTGGAAACACCCAATAACAATCATAATTGTAAAAATGGCTCAGAATTTAAGTGTCCAAACATTTTTTGGGGCCATTGTGTTTATAAGATAATCAACATGAAAGTTACTCTTTGAATTCTGCCAAACAAAAAAAATCTGTGAACAAGCAGATTCTATGAACAGAACACAATGTTAGAGTAGAAACACTGATGTCACAGCATTTCATATGTTGAGATTATCAGCTTCTCAAGTCAAACCAAACAGCATTAATTAAATGTATGAGCACAGTGCTGTCAGTTCTCAACATTACAACAAAGTAAAGACAGTGCTGCCTGTTATGAATCACACACTGCAGTAAGTTCTGGCTACTTTGGCAAACTCACTCAAGCTGAAGATACGCATATTGAGCCAGACAGACTGCTGAGTGAGCACATGACTATTGACGAGTCTGTACTGTACTGACTTTCTCCAGTGCCTGTGTGCAGACCGATAACTAAAAAAACAGCAACATGATATTACTGTAAACATAAATTAAGAAAAAAATTATTTTAGAATCAGATGCTCTGGTTGACATTAAATAAACTCTGATAGTTATTAGCAGTGTTGTGGGTAACGCATTACAAGTAACGCGAGTTACGTAATCAGATTACTTTTTTTCAAGTAACTAGTAAAGTAACGCATTACTTTTTAATTTACAAGAGAATACTTTTTCAAATAACGCAAGTTACTTTTTTTCCCCAATTTACTGATTGACAGTTCTCCTGTCCCCATGATGAGAGAAATCAGAAGATGTTACTGTAGTCGAAAAATAAATATGAATATGCATTAATTCCTCTCATTAATTCCTTCAGTATTCCTCAAAAAGAATAAAAATAATGCAACTCAGAATATGATGCAAACCTGCAATAATTAAATGTTAAACAACACAAATATCCTTTATGTATTTAATCCCATTCTATTAACCAATGTCTTTGCTTCTGACCTTCGATGATCCAGTTCAAGCGTACTAATAAGCAAATATTACTCTAGACAAACATTTGTGTCTTTTTTATTGCTGAAGTGTTGAAATTTCTTCTTCTGCATTCTACTGTATGGACGTAAATGTACTTTCCCTTCAGCCTGAGGCTTATTCATTTCACTTTTGGTGTGAAAAGGCTTTTATATTTGCCAAAAATATAACTTTTTTATTTTAAAAACAAACAAGCAAGCCCTATCCAGATTTAAAACTAACGCAAAAGTAACGTAACGCATTACTTTCCATAAAAAATAACTAAGTAACGTAATTAGTTACTTTTTTTATGGAGTAACGCAATATTGTAATGCATTACTTTTAAAAGTAACTTTCCCCAAAACTGGTTATTAGGTTACATTTTTAACACCAAGACATAATCATCTGCTTAAATAAATTACTTTATATAAATGTAAAACCCTAGCAGCACAAACGTTATAGTTTCCTATAAACACACATAAAGGTTTGTGCATTGAGCCAGGTCACCACTCATCTCAATATGCATATGATTCTAATACATTACAGTCTCTACTGAGTCTATCAAAGTTACGAGTGTCGGGAGGGGTGGCACACACAAATCCTGTTCATCTGCTTTCCTGACCTTCATAACCTGAGAAAAGGAGCATAAAGGCTCTTACTGTGCCTCTCATCCCTTCTTGCCCTCCCTCTTTTTTATCTGCCTCTCCTCCTCTGCACTGCTCTGGTGTGGAGGTAATTAAGGGGTGCTGGCGAAAAGGAATAATTTTTCTCCTCATTAACTTCCTGATTGGTTTCAGGCTACAAAACTTTGCGCTCCGCCTACAGTTTGTCACCAATTCCAAACTGGCCAATCGTTAATACTAATGTTTGTGTAGCTAAACTGCGCCGGCGCTCTCTGTACAACAATAATACATGGAGTGAGGGTGAAAGAAGAGGGGCTGGAATTAGTCGCGGCTGTGTTAATTCTGAGGGAGTTCATCAGGGGGAAATCTATGGTGTAATTGAAGGGAAGATCTCGCGGGTGAGTGGACAGGTCGTTTGTAGGGACAATAAATCAGCTGTGGGGCTGTTTGGCAAGCGGACATGTTCTGTGTCATGGCTTCGTTGCCTTTGATTATCATTGTATTAGCACTTAATATAGACTAATGTTAGATCGGCCTTAAACACTCTGTAATACAGACAATCAGGCCTTTAAATGTGCAGATAAAACCAAATAATAATGAAACAAGTAAATGGATTTCTTTGACTTATAAAATACAGCATATATTCACTATAGTATTATGACTTATGAAGAAATATCTCTCAAACCATCACACCATCCTGATGAAAAATAAATAAATAAAATAACCAGGCTATGCTAGTTTGCTGGTCTTCCAGGTTGGTTTTTAGAAGGGTTTTAGGCACTTTACAGCTCATCATGCTGGAAGACCAGCTGGCAGCATAGACCATATTAAACCAGCTAAAACCAGCTTAAGCTGAAGTGTTTCAGCAGGGCACACATTCAATAAGAAAAACATTTATAAAATCTTCACAAAGTTGCCAAACAAGGCATTTCCTACACATGGGCACTAACACGAAAAAATAAAATAAAAAAATCACACGTCTGTCAAGTCTAAAACACTTGAAACAAGAGAGGATTTACTTTTCTGTATGCCAAAAAAGAGCTTGTTCTCCCATCTGAACTTTTGCCCTATTCACCCTTGTTCGGCTGACTATCTTAGATTTCCAAACTATTAAACAGTCTTTGTGTAGTTTAACAAAAGGAAGCTTTTTTAAAAAAAGAAAAAGAAAAAAAAAAAGAGCATGAAAAGGGGAGGGGAAACAGTGAAAGAAGCTCAATCATTTCTGGCAGTTTGGAAAAAAGTGAACAAAAGCCCAGATGTGAGAGAAGATGGCAATTCAGGGTTGATCTATTGTGGATAAGCTCTTTCCTCTGCAACTCATATACTGCCAACGCTGGGCCATGAGGGTCCATAATGCCTGCACTTAGATAAACACACATAGTTGCGTAGAGATAGTGCACACAGGCGCTCACACACACACAGACATACATGCTTGAACGTGTATACAGATACACTCATACACAGATACGCTTACAGTGATTAAAAATAAAAATAATAGTTCATTGTATCAGTCTAAAACTCAGATGTATCAGTCTAAAATCAATCTAAAACTGAGTGTTAAGAAGTTATAGGCTGATATTAGTGGTAGGTAGGTAGGTAGTTGAGATTTTAATGCCATGTCAGCAGCAGAGGCTTTTGTTGTTGTTAATTTTCTACCAATTACATAACAGTTGTATTAATACAACAGATAAACAATGTGTTTACAATTCTAAAACAACTTCTTGTAAGATTGTATTAAACAAGTTATTAAGAGAGCTTACTATATCAAATTTCCATCTACTAGCATTAAAAGCTGAGCTGTCCAACAAGACATGTTTAAGAGAAGCTGGTATTAGTGATTTTTTAATTTAGCAATATTATTAGATATTGGATATTTAAATAAACATGCTCATTCATCCATACTTTTGCATTTTACACTTATATAAACACTAATAATAGACTGTTAAATGTAATATTTAGGCAATCTCAAAATGAATACTCATTTCCATACTGTACATTATCAAATATTATAATAAATATAAAACAATTGATTTTAGTTTTAAGTGTTTTATTTTTACTAAATAGTAATATCAGCCATTATTGGTTATTAGCCATAAAGTTATAGTTTTCGGGAAGAAATGTAATATCAGTGTATCCCTACCTATGCCAATGTTGAACCATATTGCCTTTCACATAAACCAAACTCCTAATCTTGCCCGGTGGACTTGGGTGTGCTTCATTCGTGCATTCTTAAATTTGGAAAACCACTTTCACAATAACCAAAGGGGCCAAAAGCTATGAAAGCACCCTCACAAACAAACACTCACATCTGTACGACATGACTTGGCCGAAGATGTGCTGAGGGGAGATGGAGTTCCCTCAAGGAATGACATGCACGTCTCTCTCAATCATTAGAGTCGTGGCAGGACTTAATGGCGCAGAAAACACAGGCCTACAGCAAGGAGGTGGCACTTTAAACAGCTGCTGACTCCTCAAAGAGTGAACGGCCGTGGCTGCTGCAGAGAGACGGATGTTGTTTTCTGAGTGGAGCTCTCACTCATAATCACATTGGCACTGGAGTTTGAAGCACTCAAGGGACGTGTATGCAGAAGTGTTTAACAGTTAATGACAAACCAAGCAGACAAGCGTGAGCTTGCACATAAAATTCTAAATGCATTTTTGCATATTTCATAGCACCTTTAGATTTCTTATCTATAGGTGGCACATCTACAGTATTATAACAAAGTCCAACTAGATTTTGAAGAAAATGTGAGTGGTGTGGCGGTTTTATTTATGGAAAAAAAACAACAACACTTCATACGGATAAAAACATAGACATGCATCATGTAAATGTTTGTTTATGTTAACTTTATTAATGAAAGAATCCTGAAAAAAAAACGTATCATGGTTTCCAGAAAATATTAAGCAGCACAACTGTTTTCAACACTGATATTAATGTTTCCTGAGCAGCAAATCAGCATATTAGAATGAGTTCTGAAGGATCATGTGACACTGAAGACTAGAGTTCTGGCTGCTGAAAATTCAGCCCACATGTGAGTACATCGGACACTCCAGTCCCCATTATCGGTCTATTAGAGATCTGCATGAGTGGCCTGTAACGTCTGACAGGAGGCATCATGCCAGGGTCAGAGGCTAATTAAACACATAAGCACCTCCAGACCTGTATTGTTCCCCAATCTGTCCCCAGTCTCAAAGTGTCTCTGAGAGAATTGACAGGCCCTCCTCTCTGTTAAATCACTGGCACTGATACAGCGCTTTGCTGTTCCTGCAAATGACCTGTCCGTCTCTCCTGGCCTGCGCTCCATTCCGTCGAAACATTATGGATATACTATAATGACTTGAGACAGGATCGATGATTTGGGGGATTTTGTGTCATTATCTTTAAAGGAGAGAAAATAATCACAAGTGCAGAATAAGCGGTGCAGGCATCAGTTAGCACGGCTGTGAGGGAGACTAAAGCCCCACTGGGTGAAATAAATGACTTAATAGATTCAGTTGAATTAATTATGTTACGCTCTGGGTAAAGGCTGAATATGACCATAACATTCTGGTCAAGAATGAATGTCCACTTTCCATTCCTAATCAAAACAAATAAAATGCTACCACAAATAACCAATTCTTTGAAATCTGTGTGGAAAAGAAACCAGCAACAATGAGGTAAAGACACAAAATATGCCTGCTTTTTAACTATTTAGACAAGATTCAATAACTAAAGATTCCCATAAAATAAAGCTCTCAGCAGCAACTATGAAAGCATCTTTTCTTTAAGTTGTTTTTTAAAAAGGATTTTCTTTGATGATTAAAAAATATCAAATAACTTCTAAAACACCTAGGAAATAAGCCAGTTGTAAGTTATTTCTAATATGTTGATTTGGTGCTCAAAAAACATGTACTATTATCAATGTTGAAAACAGCTGTGCTGCTTCATATTTTTGTGGAAACCATGATACAATTTTTCAGGACTCTTTGCTGAATACAAAGTTCTAAAGAACAGCATTTATTTGAAATATAAATCTTTTGTATCATTACTTTTTACTGTCAATCTGGATCAGGCTAATGCATCTGTGCTGAATAATTTATTCTTCTTCTTAAAACAAAAGTCCATGCTAAACAGTTGAACACTAGTGTATATAACCTGAGATTCTAGGCTTTCTTTCACACAGACAGTCTCCTGAGGAGGACAGTGTGCTAAAGAGAGCAGAACCTTTAGCAGCAGTCATTACCCATTTTATCTCCTCAGTGCCTCAGGCTAGTGTTAATAGAAATGTTGTACAACACATTACAACAGTGCTTGAGCCTGGAGCAGCCAATTACACTGGTATTTAACTGATCCATAGAAAGAAAAGACAGAGCATTTAGCATCAGCACTGGAGAAGGGAAGACAGCATGACATGGAGGAGTTACTGACTGTGCGGTTAAATAACACTCCAGCCAGAGATTTTGCCTGCAGGCCACTGATTCACCCTCTGATTTCCTTGACTCAGATATGTCAGGCATTACCAATTCTTTCAATTTTTTTGGAATGCATTATGTGGCACATTAGCCACCCTTTTCATCTGTATTACTAGCATACTTACGGTCAAGATTACAAAGGTTATCAAAGTGCTTGCTTTGTTTTGTTTTGTTTGTAGGTGGTGAAAAAGGGAAAACCTTTCTCCTATTGATCTGAGATCAGAAGGAGTAATAGATAAGAACTGGCAATTATGGAGAGTACAACAGAATAAGCGGTCACCAACTGACATCATACAACAGTTAACCATCATTCCTATAAAATCGACAATAAATTTAGGGTACATATATGCTATAAGATAAGCTATAGCTTCTTATGAACTCTTGCCCTTCCTGTAACCCTAGCCAGGATAGTGAAACTGTGTAACAACCAAATAAAGGGACACATGTAACAGCACTTAACCTCAAGGGCAAGGCTGTGCTGGAGTTCTATGAATGCTCCACAGAGGAATAATGCAAACAGGATGGATTAAATGTTAAAAAAAGCTCCATGGCTTCTCTGTCAGATGAGACGTTACACCTCTTCCTGCTCAAGCTCTACCTCTCAATTGTGCTTGAAGCCTGGAGAGAATCATTATTGCCCTTTGTTATCCTGCACTGAAAGAGAATGAATGGGCTCTTTGATTGCTCCTATGAGATTTTGTGTTTTCCTGGAACTTTTTACCAAGGGTCTGCCACCTCTGAAAACATTATCACATTCTGACTGAGAAGAATTACATCCATTAAATTTGTGGTTTGTAAATGGCATCAAACTGATCAATATGTCAAAAGCACATCAAATATGATTTATCGATGTGACCTGAATACGTAATTAGTTACCTGTAAATAAAGCCCTTCACCAAATTTGTATTCAAATAAAAGCGTTACTGATTGACAGCAACAACAAAAGAAATAATTAGAACTTCTTACAAAAAAGTACTGTGGCAGAAACACAGTACAGTGATGTTTTAGATGATCATACTATAGCACAATTTAATATGTGCAATGGTCTTGAATGAACACCATTCTATACTGTCTATACTATATTTACAGGATTCTAGAAGATATTTCAAAGAATAGCATGGCATTAGCTAGGTACAAGGCCAAATAAAACACCCATTACCCATAGTAACGTCCAAAAAAGACGTAGTTACCTATGTTAAATGTGCTCACTATAGTAATAACACTACATTTTGTATACATATAAGTAACTTACCATAAACTAAACGCAAAACTTAAACATACCGCAAATTAATTAATATTGCTCAATATTTGTGCAATTACACTTTAACAAC
Organism: Sinocyclocheilus grahami; assembly: GCF_001515645.1. Taxonomy (NCBI): domain Eukaryota; kingdom Metazoa; phylum Chordata; class Actinopteri; order Cypriniformes; family Cyprinidae; genus Sinocyclocheilus; species Sinocyclocheilus grahami. The sequence continues at coordinate 334,181 of NW_015505808.1, read as the reverse complement.
ATCACCTTGAAAAAAGGGTAACCAAAAAAGGCAAGAATGTGTTACTTTTGGAAAAAGCTTTGCACTGCTAAACAATGTCTTTACAATTTATTCTGAAAGCCACATATTCTGTTCCAATATTGTTGTTGGCAAACGAAAAGCCCCCTTCTACTCTCTCCAAAACTGTAAACTTGGCCCAGTCTGCAAACAAAACTAACTTTGAATCCTCCAATAATAAACAACGACAAAAAGAAAAAACAGAGCACAAGAGAAAATGGTAAAACCCATAGACTGTCTCGTATAACACTGAAATTTCTACATAACTCACAGTGGGCACATCATCTCACGGGCCGGGCGGCTGCTGCGGGTGGGGGCGGATGCGGACAGAGGTAAGGCTGCCCTGGCGGGTGATGGAGTGCAGTGTCACCTCCGGCCCATGCAATTTATGGTGGAGCGCTGCTGACGAGCTCCCAGCAGTAAAGATCACACAGGGGCGTATTTCACAGCGAGCTGAGCTTTATGAAGAACACTTCGACGCCCCGGCAGGCCGCCGCTTGTGACGGATGGAGAAAGACGCATGACAAGCTTCATCATTGTTTGTAAATCTTAACTTGTTCCCGCTCACTAACCCCAGAGGCAATTTTCCAGAGACAGCTGTGGGGGCCTCTCGGAAAGGACAGCGTCGCACTCCTGAAGGTTATTTGGCCTCATATTTGGCCAACCGATTACCCCAGCTCTAGGGAAAATAATTATACTCCGCACAAGCACTGGAGGCACAGAAAGAGAACAGAGGACTCAAGAGACAAGTCATCTGAAAACCGATGTAATGCTACTTTGAAAATAATGAAACTCGAGTACTTGTCATTTACGGAGTTGCCTCTTTTTAAATATCTCCTAACAGTATGATGGTGGTTACTAGAACACAACAATGATGGGAACAAAACTCAGAGTGTGGCAGCTGATCAGGTCTGACTGCAGAAGTTGTGAATATGACACTAGAAAATACTATGAGATGTTTAGGGATCAGACTAAACAGGGAGTGCAGACTCCCATGTAAAGGCCACACAAGCCTGGATGGTCATCCAGTCTTCTTCACTAATCAAAGGATTGGAATCAGGATGTTAAAAATGTTCACGTTTTAAAAAAAATGATTTTTAAATGTTAAAGGGGTGGTTCATTGCGATTTCACTTTTTTAAGGTTAGTTAGTGTCTAATGTTGCTGTTTGAGCATAAACAATATCTGCAAAGTTACGAAGCTGAAAGTTCAATGCAAACGGAGATATCGTCTTTTAAAATTCTGGTGGTTTAATGCCTACAAAAATGGCTGGTAGGGACTACAACAAGTTACTTCCCGGGTTCGTGACATCACAAACCCAGATAAACCCCGCCCTCAGGAAAAGGCAGCAAAGGGGCGAGGCCATGCTGCGCTGCTTTAGAGAAGAGGAAGAGAAAACTAGAGGTGCACGTAAAAATCTATTCATATATGAATCGCGATTCTGTCTAATGATTCTAATGGATTCACAAGTTTCAAAATCAATGTTCTAAAGCAGCAGTTCTTAATACTGTTCCTCGCGTCCCCCTGCTCTGCACACGCTCGCCATCTCTCTCGCTCTCATTCAGCTCAGCTCCAACAATGAACTGTTACAATTATACACTTATTTTCACATACTGTAGTTATGAGAAGCGTTATACATGGACGCGCGTGCAGTTGCCATATTGTATTAAAGCTTTAATTGGGATAAAACTGTATATTAAAAGCTAACATAAGCAGTAGCATTTACAAATAACAGCATATCAAAAAGTATGAGACAACAACAAACAAAAAACATAGGCCTACCATTAAAAGCCATGCTTGCACAGGTTCTTCAATAATATCCTCTGCTTCTCAATCGGGCTCAAACTGATAAGCTATATTAACGATGCAGTTGTTTACAATATAACCGGAGCACATGCCGCCGAGGTGAGGTGCGGGACATTTAGACGCGCGCTAGAGGCGGTTTAGCCAATCACAACACACTGGGCTAGCTAACCAATCAGAGCCCATCGCCTATTTCTGAGGGACGGGCTTCATAAAAGAAGGAAATGATCAGCCCATTTCTCAGAAAAGGGACAAAGATGTGTGGAATAAAGGTAAATTATGTGAAAAATAATGCGGTTTTTTTTTTTTAAACGAAGCGTTAACACATGTTAGACTGCACCTAGAAAGCCTAGAAAAAACCCAGTGAACCACCCCTTTAAAAATAGAAAGCAGAATGAAATAATCAGTCAAATTCTTTAAATGTGTTCAAATTGCTGGAGATATACTGTTCATATTTAATTGATAATAATTTTTAATATCTTAACATGTAAAATTGCTAAAACAATTATAAAAACATATTTTTCCCCCCACTCACCCAGACCACCAAACCCCTGCATTAGGGTTTTGTAAATAGTAGGTGCAGGAAACAAATAATAGACTACAAACTCCTTGCTGGGCTCCGAGCATCTGTGTTTAGGAGATGGGACCACCCAGTTTGGAGTGTTTTGCGTGTAATGGAACATAACACCCCCTGCAGTGATAGTGGGGGTGACAGGCACCCTCATGTTGAAACCACTGGAAATCGGCATGTAAAAATCATTAACAGCCAGGGCAGGTGGCAAGCTTGGAGGTATGCGGGAATGGTGGATCACAGAAACACCATAATCATACTAAAATGTTCTTCAACACACTTAATTAGTTCAGAATGGTGCACAGTAAGACATATATTGTTTCTAAAATCTGTAAATAATTTTAGACAGTGTCAGTTCAAACTTTATAGCTTCACAAAGTGAAAGGCACAGGAAAAATTAAAAAATACAATTTATGATTTCTATGTTCTAAGACTGGAATTCTTAGCACATGGTCCTTGTCTCTTTAAATCTGAAGTCACCAGAACAAATGACTCTCATAAAAGTTTTACCTTTGAATTTATTTTTTATAAATTTTACAGCGCCCTTGACTCAGAGTATGAACCTCCCTCAGATGTACTTGCTCACACTGTTGAGAATCTCTGGATAAAAGTTTATGGCCCTAAGAGCATGTGTATGTGTGTGTGTGTGTGTGTGTGGGACTGACCTGCTGCTTTGAGTTCGGGGCAGGTGCTGGGTGGCACACATGCAGCCGTGCCAAGCCCCTGACTCAGGTAAGATGAATAGTAGGAGTGTGTGCGGTACTGGGGGGACACGTTATGGCTGGACAGGCGACCGTTCCCACTGGGCATCTGTTTCAGAGGGATGTGATTTTGGGGCAGGTGGAGAAAAAACAAAAGAAAATGAGTTATCACATAAAGAGTCTAATGGCATCAACAGTCAAGAATCAAAAGAAACAAGATCACATTTTGGAAGTTCCAGGTCCAGACATTCACACTGTATAATTTCTCATGAACGTTTTACATCATAATTTTCAACTTTGTAAAACATGTCAATATGCCAGGCTCAGCATATTGAGCTGTGGCACTCTTCAGCAACGGAAGATTGAATACAGCTCGTCTAATTTCCCTGATCTGTATACTTTTCAATAAAACAGTAAAAAGGACAAAAATCATTTAGATTAAGTAGTGACAATGAATGAGGCAGCATATTAGAATGATTTCTGACTGATCATGAGACACTTATGGCTAGACTAGAGTAATGGCTGCTGAAAATTCAGCTTTGCCATCAATAAATCACATTTTAAGATTTTTAAAATACAAAACAATTATTTTAAATTGTAATAATATTTCAAAATATTACTGTTTTACTGTATTTTTTTTTTATCAAATACCTTGTAAATGCAGCCTTGGTGAGCATAAGAGTCTTTTTTCATAAACTTAAAAAAAAAAACTTACTGACTCCAGAATTTGAACGGTAGTGTATTTTGCATGCTGGTCTAGCTAATGTGCAAGTACATTGTAAAGCAATAACACAAGGCAGTGGGTTTACCGATAAGTCTCAAGTGAAAGACTGAACATCCTTTATTTCAGACACTATACTAAGTGTTGCAGTTTATTTCTCTGCTTCACACATAAATGGTCCATCTCCTCATCCTCATACTGTCCCTGTTTGAACCAGAAGACATACTAAATGATCAGCATTACCTCAACAGCAATGGACCTAAACCTGGTTTTGACTTCCATCTGCACACTGCAAGACACATTCATCTCAGAGCACTGAAAACATTGATAAAACAGAGTCTATACATTCTGTACATGACAATATAAACCTCAAGTCCGAAGGGGAGGAAAAAATACCCAGTATGTCTTATGGTTGACCTCCTGCCTAGACTGATTTATTTCTCTCTTTCTTTTTCAAAATAAACTGCAACAAACTGCTCTGGCAAGTTTTCTTCCCTCTTGTGAGAACTCTAAAATAAGCCGTCTACTTGAAGGCACAGAGGCTTTAGGGTGTTTTCAGTTTCACTTTTATGGAATTTGATTTCTGTCAGCCAGTTAAACTGTCCACCCCATCAATTCTTGACAGGTTTATAAACTGTTGTTTAAACAATGTCAGCCACTTGTATTGCCTATGACAAATATAATTCAAATTGAACTGTATTTTTTTTTCAACAGTACCCCACCAATACGTACATGAAATAAAACAAGGTGGGAAAAAAGCATGTGCCACAACAAGCAAGAGACAAACACCGAATGTGTGCCAAAATGTGTGCAATGCTACTCAACTATTTCCTGCTTTTTCTATGCCACTCTTAACCTACCATAACACTTATATCAAAATAAGTCCAAGTGGAATAAAATTCATGCATCATTCAATGTCATTCCCTGTGATTCAGATCTCTATCTCAGGTATGAACATATCTAGGCAAAATCTGGTAATACTGCATAGTGCTTGCTTAGTATAGCATCAGCAGTTTGAAAGTGCATTGTGATTTCCAATTCATGTAATACAAAACTGCTCGCAGAAATGATGAACAGGCCTGCTAGCGTTGTGCTACCTCTGCCATGTTAGATCTAGAGCAGCCTCATTAATAAGGGCTGGCTGGAGTCCTTTACCACCCTGAGTGAGCTCTTATCTGGCACCATCAGATGTCTGGATCCTCTACGCAACCCTCATATTTTCATTCTCCACCTGCAGTGCAGCGGAGCCCCACTTGCTGGAGGTGGGAGAGGGCGGGAGATGAAAACACTAAGATAAAAGTCAGATGAGCTCCTCACCCTACTAACTTCCTTATCCGATGAACCCTAATAAAGAGAAGAAGCTATGATGAAAAGTTTCATGGAACAAGTTATGATTTCGTAAACATACGAATACATCACAATGTTCAACAAACAACAGTGAAGAAACAAAACACAGCCTGATGGAAAGAGAAATCCTTCTTAGATGATGCAACCTAAATCACAACAATGCCTTTCTTACAGGGTCATTGCTCTTACAGAAACACAAACCTCATGCTTCTACTGACTACCAGATTTTTAATGGTAAAAAACATTTTTAACAAACAATGAATTTTTCAATCATGGGATTGAATCCGTGTATTATTCGATCATTCGTTTTTTGATTTAATATTGAAAGTAGAAAAATTAGAAAATGGCTCCTTTTTCGTATTTTCGTTTTTTTTTCCAAAACACAAAAAACGAGAATTCAGCTTAAATTTTCGTTTTTTCGTTCTTGGGTGGAAAAATGAATAAACAGCTTGAATATTCGATTTCTACATGTGGGCGGGAATTAAACGCCCCTTTCTGCTGACTGGTCAGCCGAAAATCAAACCGTGCCATCATCAGTTCTTCTGCAGTATCACGCAGCAGAATAATAGTCCTCCACTGCTGCAGTTGTATGGATTCTTAACGCATTTATTGCAACTACGTTTAGTCTTTTTTCATCAAACAAACAGGCTAATGAATAGCTCGACACAACTCATACTTGGACAGAGTCTAGACAGGGCTTTCTTCTGTGTAGATATAAATTCTATTCTTTGCATCAGCTGGGCATGGCAGGGTATGATATGACAGCTGTCATAGCCTACACTGCTCCCCCAGTAAGTCTGTTTAAGTAATTAATTAATTAATTAATTAATTAGTTTCAAAATAAATAGTTTAAACACTAAGACAAAAAGGAAGGAATGATAAATTGGCTAGGGTATATATAGGCCTATGTTCACGCAAGAACTGTCATTCTGACTGACAACCGGAGAATAACATATATTAAATAGCCTACTGTTAGAGTTATATAATGTAGTCCTGTGTTTTATTAAAATTTATTATAATTGATATTGCAAAAGGATATGCACTTGTGCACGGCGTGAGCTGCTGCGCACTCGCACTGCAACGCAAGATTTTCATAAAATATAATAACTTGCAATTTCAGTTTCTCACCAAACCCTCAGTATACCTTCAGAATACTCGGAATATACGCCACGAGATGCATATGATTATTTTACGACAGATATGCATCCACCATTCTCTGCCATTAAATTGGTAAGTGCGAGCAGGACATTTTAGTGTTATTAAGTAATAAGCCTTTAGAACAACATTAAGGTTCCAATAAATTGCGATGGGTTAAACAAACTCAATAAGCAGACAGACTACAGTCAAGCGCAGACCAGTATTGAAGTGCACAGGAAATAAGCAGCAGTCATATTTAAAGCAGTTTAAATTAATATTGAGTACTGATTGATATTTACTTGGATTTTTTCCCCCCATCGAGGGGAAATAACTTAATACTCTGTCATTTATAGTCGTATGGTAAAATGTACTTTTATTTGTGTAATGTTACGTTCAAAATAACTACAAAATGTCATGCCTTTGAACAATAAAGAGAACAACAGAATGCGCTGCTTTAGCGCGTCTTGGTCTCCTTGAGCATCTTTCTGGCGCATGCCACAAACATGAACCACAGAGAATACTTGTCTTTTAAAAGGCTTCAGTTAGATGATTTGATGTTAAATGCATCATATAAGTCACTTTGGAATAAATCACAGTAGGCCTATGTATCATGATAAAAAAAAGCGACTTTACAGTCTGGAAATACTTTAGGCTATAGCAAATTATTTTGCGGACCCCCTATCACTTTAAGAACCGCTGGTCTACACAGAAGAAAGAACTGTCTAGACTCTACCCCGGTACGAGTTGTGTCGAGTTATAGTCTGTTTGATGAGAAAAATATGAAATGTAGTTGCAATAAAATGGGTTATTAATCCGTACAACTGCAGCAGTGGAGAACTATTATTCTGCTACGTGATACTGCAGAAGAACTGATGACGGCACGGTTTGATCTTCGGCTGACCAATCAGCAGAAAGGGTCGTTTAATTCCCGTCCACATGTGGAAATCGAATATTCAAGCCGTTTATTAATTTTTCCACCCATTAACGAAAAACAAATATTTAAGCGGAATTCTCGTTTTTTGGGAAAAAAACTAAAACACGAAAAAGGAGCCGTTTTCAAATTTTTCTACTTTCAATATTAAATAAAAAAAACGAATGATCGAATGATACACGGATTGACATCACATCTTTTCTTGAGGTAATTCCATTTGTCGTAACATCCTGAACTCACCTTCAAGTCAAAAGGTCTAATAATATGATATAAGAATAAGAAACACAGTCGCAAGGGTCTATAAGGGTCCTATCTGTGATTTCCTGTATTACGGTTTTCGTCCTTTCTTCAAAATGGCTTGAATTACATTGTTTTTGATTTGATGAACAAACCATTAAAACATTATTTTTTTAAACTGTCCCTTTACTTTTTTGTGAGTTTGAATTAAACTATTTGCTAAGGTTAAGCCAATCTACCAGTGCTTAAACTACTGGAGAGTGTGAGCCTTTACATGGTACCTTTCTTCCGGCGTTACACCAACTTTGTGCATGCAACAATTGTAATGCTCCACAAAAAAGGCAAAATTTATTTTAATTCAGAAATGAGAAACCTTTAGAACTTAAAAGCTGTGTTCAGGTTAGTATCTGTACGAACCACTTTTTTTTTTTTAAATGCATCTTTGATCATAAAATAATGACAATGTCAAACAAATAAAACTCTTGCTAAATCTAAATGTTAAATAAACTAAGTTAAAAACAAAACGATACTGAAACAATAAACGAAGACAATGGTTTACTACAAAACACCTAAAGAATCACAGTATATTTTCCTACATTCATCTTCCAAATGGTCAAAATCAGGCAATGAGATGAGAATTAAAGTTACTCCCCTTCTACGGAGCTGTCATCATATGAGCAATATCATTAACCTTTGCAATTCAAACCCTGGGACACACTAAGGAGATGGAGGCAGTGACCCTGGAGCAATATGTCGCCATCAGGGTTCCAACTGCACAAATATGCTAAAATATGGCCCAGTGACTGACTTGTGTGTATATAACACTCAGGAATGACTCCCTGGAGAAATACAGATTAAATTTACTTCACACTTGAGTAGATCAGATTTGATACAATGAGGTTACTTTGCCATATAAATCAGAGTCCATATACACAGGCTGATCTCCATATGAAAATCATATTATGTCATGGTATGAAGACTCTTTCTAATGTCAGTGGGTGATGGTTGATTAATAAAGGCTTGTAAAATTGTTGCAATGCAGTGATGGTATATCAAAGTTGAACGGGCCATGACTTTGAGGATGCCCTCAATTTCATGCTGTCCAGTTTGATATCTTCAAACAGACATCTTCAAACTTGTGCAGCATGGTCTGATGCAGACAACATCCACACTGGAGAGCTGCTGCCAGGACAGATTCATGTGCCTGGTCTCAGAATTGCATGGTTTGCATCTGACTCTGAGGGAAACTGATAATTACTTTGCAGTACAGCACATCTGATTATAACTTGGTGTAAATCTTTAACCAAACAGTTAAAAAACATGTTAATGTCTCTATCATTACAAACTGAAACTCCTACCCCCTTTATTCCGCTAATAGGCTAATTTGTGACACTGACTACATAAATCTTTTGTACAAAAAGTCAGATTTCCTTTTAGTAACAATTTTAACATACATATATTATAGTATATTTATGCTCACAAAGGCTGGATTTATTTGATCAAAACTACAATTAAAAAAACCTGTAATAATGTGAAATATAATTACAATTTAAAATAAATGTTTTCTATTTTAATATATTTAAATTTTTAATTTATTTTGCCTGTGTAATTCATTTGTATTGCCTGTAATGGCAAAGCTGATTTTCAGCAGCCATTACTGCAGTCTTCAGTGTCACATGACTGTTCAGAAATCATTCTAATATGCTGATCTGGTGCTCAAGAAACTTTTATTTTAATAATGTTGAAAATAGTTGTGCAGTTTAATATTTTTGTGGAATCCGTGACACATTTGTTTGATTATTTGATGAATAGAAAGTTCAAAAGAACAGCATTCATTTTAAATGGAAATCTTCTATAACATTGTCCTTACCGTCACTTTTGATCAACTCTATGCACCCTTACTAAATAAAATTATAATAAATTTTTTTTTAATTCTTACTGACACCAAGCTTTTGAATGGTAGCAAATTACACACTACATTAAAACATAGTTGTAATAGAACTACTACAACCATAAGCTGCTTTTAAAAGAATATTGTACTGCTAAAAGAATAAGAGTATCAGTACCAGAGCAGCATAATGAGAAAACTGGAAATATGTGATTTTGCAGATTAGGATTTTGAAATATCATTACACTAACAAAAATATATTTAGCTGATATTATAAAACAATAACAGTCAAACTAATTGAAAGCAGTGATTATTTAGACTTTGATTTATTTTCTTGTGATAATTATACAACAAGGATAAGGGTTAAAAAACCTCCAATGACAGAATTAGTTGCGGTTCCGGCTGGGGGGAGCGGGGAAATGTAAACAGTATGTAAGAGGTGTAGTGTGCATGAAAGCCCCACACCCTCCTGCTGTGTTTGGCCAGTGGCTTGGAACGATGGCACAGGTATTATTACTGTACACCGAGGACAGAAGCTCACTACGGCCTGCCAACTTCAACAATCCAGAAGGGTCCAATGACAGCGGCCCCTATCAACACGGCTGCAACACACTTAATCACCTTATTACCGTGGCCTGGGCTACATGGGATGCAGACTGGGTGAGTGTAGAGATGTGTGCGCCATGCTGGTGTTCACACGTATGTTTGCTAGAGTGCTTGTATGAGGTACTGTATGTCTGAAGGGTTGGTTTGAAGATACTATATAGTAGGGGGCTAAGTTTGGGGTCAGCAGATTAATTTAAAATAAATGTGAGTCATTTTTGGAAGTATAAACATCACCAAAAAGGAAAAAAGAAAAAACCCTGTCATGAACCGTTCCTGTTACTTTTACTGTGACACAACCAATTTTATGTTTAAAAATACCACCACTAATGTGTAAGTAAATAATTAAAATATTTTTAAATTCTAAAACATTATGAACCACACTTTTCACCTAATCTAAAGCCAGAACCATCAAAATCAATTTTATATTTAGCAGGAGAGAAGCAATTTTATTTCCAGTGCATAATTATGCTACTAAAAAGAATTAACTGAATTAATGCAGCAAATGTGTAACAACTCTACGTGTTTCATATTTACATGCACAGTAAAGGTGCCAGAAATGAAGTTCAAAAGGGACTGGGTATCTTAACACATACAAATATTAGGTTTATTATTATTTTTATTATTACACCTAGTATTTTTATGTATTGAAGTGGTAGTTCACAGAAAATTACACACACATATATATATATATATATATATATATATATATATATATATATAAAAAAAAGGAAATATCAATAATATAATAAGACATTGGTATGTATATATATATATATATAATATGATTTTGGTTATTCTTTGAAAAACAAATGAAGATATTTGGGAACAACATCACATATATATATATATATATATATATATATATATATATATATATATATATATATATATATATATATATATATATAAAAAAAAAGGAAATATCAATAATATAATAAGACATTGGTATGTACATATGTATATATATAATATGATTTTGGTTATTCTTTGAAAAACAAATGAAGATATTTGGGAACAACATGAGGGTGAGTAAATGACAGATTTTTCATTTTTGGGTGAACTATCCCTTTAAGCTTTCCAGTCCCATTTGTAATAATAATAATGCTAATGATAATAATAATATCTATTATTAGCATATAGTGGTAGCACATATTAGCATCAACTAAATTTACAACATTAATTTAAAACCTGAAAAGAGCCACTCAGTTGAACTTGACGTGAGGAGCAAGTCCATTCACCTGGTATTGCTGGTAGTTGTACAGGTTGCTATAGTAGGATGAGTATGGTGTGGGCTGGTAGAGGTTGTAATAGGAGGCATCCACCATCAGATCAGACGTGCCCTCAGTGTGCCCTCTGCTGGTCGCCGAAGGACTTAGAGCCAGCATGGAACGATTCCCTGAAACAGCAGACAAATTGGTCAAAATGAGTCTGTGTCTGTCTCTTCTCTGGCAAGCGCATCATTCTGTAGTGGTATGCCCTGAAATGAGAAGACATATTTAACACAATGTGCAAAACTGGAAACTGTATAGCTTATATTACTGTCAGCTACATAAATTCATAAACACACTTTTGCTAGAAATGTATGACATATGCAAAACATTACTGATTTAAGGAACAAATTGAAATGAACACAATACGTCAATATGGTCTCTACATGTAAATGTCTTGGAACACTTCAAAGTTTGAACATTTTTCTCCATTACTTTTTAACTCATTTTCCAAAAAAATAAAAAATTAAGTTTATGGTTTGAATGATGTTTACTGTACTCTCTGACCACACTGCACTGATGTTCTTCATCACTTCAGTATTTTTTTCAGTGCAAATGTCTAAGGATTTTTAAATTAAGATACATTTACTCGAGAAGCAAAATTACATCAAAAGAAGAAGTCTTGTTTTATGAGAAATTGATCAAAATTAAGTATTAAAACAATAGCAAATATCTGCCAATGGGATCAGAAAAATCAACTCAATTCAAAAGGAAAACAATTTCTCATACCTAATTGACAGATATCTGTTTTGTTTTAAGCATACACTTAAACATTAATTTTGTTTACTTTCTCTGAAAGCAAACCTCATCAATGTGTGCAAGGCATAAAAACATATGTATATGGTCAACAAATGCAAAATTTTGTGATGATTCAAAAATGCTTTAGTGCTTTAAGTGAAAGCGATGGCACAGATTCACAGTAATTTACAATGCCAGTTGATAAGAAGTTATTTTGTCTATCACAGATGGCTCAGCATGTGTGTTATGTCATGTGTCACTTTATCTCTGACGACAATTACCGAAAACAACCAGTAACTCCTGTTTCATCTGTCAGCAACCAAAGAGGCAGCTGAGTACAATTACAGAGCATAGGCAGCCTTGACCTGTCTGGTATCCAACTCCTTCCTTAGTGCTATCGGAGCATTAGGAACAGGATGTCTCTCCTGCTCATCGAACACAACAGCCCTCCGTGGATATGGTCTGGCACGGCACAATCGCCATCTAGCCTTCCTCCTCCTTGTGAGAATGGAGGTGCATTTCATGATGTCCATGGTCATGGTTCCTTTGTTTTTCTTTTTCTCTGCCACTCACAGAGTCATGGATAGTTCAGGGGGTCAAGAAGAGGTGCTTTTCTCCTCATTTTCCCATGGCCAAGCGACAAAGACCTGATTCACAGAAACCTCCCACAAAAAGTTGAGCTTATGTTTTATTTTAATAAAAGAGTGCAAATTGATAGACAAATATTGTGAACGAAAAAACACTGAAGGTTACTGTAATGAAACATCATCTGATGCTATGCGAGGACGTCTCATCACACACAGTAAAACTAGCTTATTTATTCCACAATAAGCTGAAGTATGCCATTGCCTTTATTACTTTATCAGGCTTTTATGATAATATAATTTGATGAAACGCATTTCAAAAACAAATTCAAAATAAAAAGTATGCTTATGTGAGATTAGGGAAGACTAGGTCTAGCTTTCACATTTTTGTTAGAAGTTAGAAGTTCTCAGGGTATTTTATTTTATTTTTTTACCTAATTTGGGCACCGCTTATCTACAAAAATCTATTAAATATTTGCATCATTTCCAAAAGGAAATACAATATACCATCTATTTAACACTGTATGTGTAAGTTGTCACAGTAAGTGGTAACCTGTAGTAAAGCCAGCAATATTTTTTTATTTAATATTACATACTACATTCTAAAGTAGATAAAAGTCATCTTACAAAACATATCCATAATTAAAACGTATTATAGGCTATTTAACGGCTTTTCTGATTTTCAGTAAAGCAGTTATCAAAGTTCTTCATGTATGGAAAAGTGATTTCAAAAATATGTTTTGGCAAACAGATATTGAATAAATGAACAATGAAATTAAGTTTAAAATTAAAATAAAGTTACAACATATACTATACAGTTGTGGTCAAAAGTTTATATACACCTTGAGGAATCTACAAAATGTTAATAATTTTAACAAAATAACAGATATCATTAAAAATTGCATGTTTTTAGTAGTCCTCAAAAAGCTATTTCACATAATAGATTAGTATAGTAATAGATCGTTTACAAAGCCCACAGGACAAAATAACTGCATTCATACAAACGACCCAGTTCAAAAGTTTATATGCTGCAATTTCCTTCTTGTTTTGTTAAAATTATGAACATTTAGCAGATTCTGCAAGGCTTATGTTAACTTGCGACACAGCTCTACCATGTGACAACTTGCCTCAGCCCGGCCTTCCTGAAAGATGCCCTTACAGTTCAAATCTGAATCTGTTTTGATTCTATAGTTGACTCTTTCCTAAATGTATCAAAGTGTGGTTTTACTGGCCTCACTTGTTACCCAACAGCTATTACAAAAACTGTATATAACGGTGTTGTAAATTTCTTCTTAAATGAATTCACAAAATAATGCTTTATCTATTTGTTTGAAACAAACATACTGTAAACATCCAGTTCTAGGGAAAATACAGATTTGTGTAACTAGATTTTTGAGTCAAAAAATGTTGACCATCCTACTGAGATGAGATAGCCTATATATAGCTTGTGACCAGCATTATTTTTGGTCTTTATTAAATGAATCAGGTTTGCTCACCTAGGTTGGTGGGAGAGGCGGTAGCACTGCTGGTGGTGGGTGATGGCGGCCCTGAGATGATAGTAAACACATTATCACCGGCGACCTCGTTTTTCACCAGCGTGTCTGAACCGGACAGGTTAACCGGACTGCAAATGCCCAGCTCTTCCTCCTGGGCCTGCTGCCTCCGTAACGCCACCTAACACGACAAACAGTCAACTCCAGGCCTGAAACCACCCGAGCCAGCCGGGACAAGTTCACTCTTCACGTAATAGAAGCATCACGAGGCATTTGACATATCATTTAATTACAATGAATTATATTAACGTGAATAAACTGGTTGTTTTTATACTGTCCGTTTTTCTTGTGGGGGGAAAAAAAACTAATCTCGCTAAGGCGCCAAACTGCAGCTAGCTGAAAAACCTGCACTGTTCAACAATGTAGCTACAAAACGTTATTGTTTGATTGTAAACAATTTATCATTAGTATTGTAGCAAACAAACCAATTATTTGTATACACGACTGTAAACTGGGAACAATACAAAAACCATAGCGGAGGCCAGGCATGATATATGGAGTAGTTGTATAACAACTAAGTTAAATCAACACAAACAGTGATATTTAGAGCACAAGAGAGCGGAAGATACAGTGAACGTTGGGGAAAAAATAAATATAAAATAAAAAGCGACCCTAGCTGAACTCGCATCCGGCTGGCTGGTGTGTACCTGGGCTGCCATGACCCTCTGTCGTTCAGCGATCAGCCGGCATTTCTGACACTGGCAGTCCCTCCAGTTGCAGAAGCGTTTGTGGCCCTTCAGCGGCGACACGAAGCCGTGGTTCCTGCAGCGCGAGCACTTGGGCATGCGGGACGGCTTCGTGACAGACAGCGAGCCGTTACTCTGCTCTTCCTCACTCATGCCGACAGGTGATGGTGATGATGGCCGGTGCCTCTGCTTAGAATATGTCACGCCGGCGGATTACAAACCGCTTATAAAGGAGAGGGAGGACGAGGGTCTGAGGTTTGATACAATAGGCTCAAGTTTGGCGCGAGGAACCTGTGCATTCCAGCGCGCGTGGGAGATTTTGTTCAGTTTCTTCCCACTGAGACTAAAAGTGACTGCCAAATTGTCGAAATCATGGATCATAAGACACAAAACCAAATGCGATCATGGCGTTATAAAGGGGTTCACATTTTGTAATAATATTACTTATTACTGCTTAAAAAAATCTATTTTAATATATATAGCTAGCCTAGTCTATTGCATTCTGTGTGGAGTCGCATTTCACTACATGTCGTACTGTGTATGATTGTGCATGTGACCAACAAAGTTGAACTTGAAGATAGTGAGAGGGTGTCACTGATTTGATATGAGCTCCAGGCAGTCTGTATCAAAGTAACGCAAAGAAAAATAAATAAATCCATGATTCATAAATGTGATCATGTGCACAAACAACAACGACAACATAAAAACCGCATTGAGAGAAAAGTGCAAGGGAGTTCTTGAAAGTTCAGAGAATTATTTTTTAAATTAATTATGATAATTATTTTACTTAGGCAATATTTTATGTTGCTTTTCAGGCTTATATATCTAAAAAGTGGGCTACTTTGATTTTGGGAAGAAGAAAGTCAACGTAATAGAAACTGTGAAAAAATTTTTTTTACACATCTATAATATTTGTAGTAATATTTTTACTTGAAAATGAGCCTACTGCACTAAATAAAATGCTTTCTGTTTCGCAGAAATACATAATAATCGTCAGAATTCATTGCTAACTCTCTATGGCGGTCAGTGGAGAAAGACGGTTTTTTGCAGCACAATGGTGCAGTAACGGAGTCGTCCAGCAGGGGTTAACGGGCCGTGCTAACCAGCCAGGACATTGATCATATTTGTAACTCTTTGCAGTGTCCATATCTAAAAGTCCTCTTTAATACAACTAAAAAGCTTGTATGTTTTTTGAAAAGCATCATGTTTTCATGCCTGCAGATCTCCCCAATTGCAATGAGTCGAGCTAATTTGTGAGCACAATTTTAATTAGTTTAATAAAATTACATTAATGGTTTAATATTAAATAAAATGTCAAAAATACATGTATACACATTTAATGCATACAATTTCATTTTCAACCGAATATTTCCTATCTGAATAATAGTGAGAAAAGAGTTCAAACCAGCATGTCTAAATATACTTGAATTGTACATTAGCTGTCGATTCCAGTAGAGGGAGACATTGTACTGTTGACCTGTAAGAAAGTGGCCTACTGAAAGAAGGGTTTCAGAAGTGAGACGGGCACAAGCCATGTCATTTTAGTACTTTATTATCAAGTTATTGGCTACTATCGTTACTATACTATGGCTACTATAGGCCTAGTTATCTGTTATTCTATTTGTGACTACATGAAAAGCCACATATTAGACCTACGACAAGTTTATTACATAAAGGCCAGTCAAAGCTATTGCATCCACATATCACAAACATACATTATATACAAAACAAAAACTTTTAATTGATACATATATAACTTCATGTTACAAAGTAAACTTTAAATTTCCTAAATACTGTGATTTTTAAATAGATAAAATGGCAAGTATAAAAGTACGGACCAAATCCAAATCGAGAAATATGTGTTTAAAATAACTTGTTGAAAGTCTGTTTCAACCTCTGATACTCACTGGACATCTCTGCTAGGTATTTGATGGAGGACAAAAGATTTAAACCCCAAAGGCTGAACATATTGGGCAGCATATACAAATATAAAGTTCATTGTCAGGCAACATTGGCCACATCTTGGAATTATAAATTACTGATTATTAAAAAAAAACATAGATTTAAACGTTGATTTAAGCTTTAGACCACTCAAAGGAGAAAGAATACAAAGATATATCCATATATTATAAAATTCAACATTTATATGAGAATAACAATATTCTGAAGGCAACTCCATAGCCACTTTCCAGTTGACGTCTAGCTCTAATATTACGCTGGTGATTTCAGGCAGAAGAATACTCTTTGAATACATTCAGGGTGAGTACACATTTGAGGTCTTAGCTAGCAAGTCCATTTGTATTATAATCTAAAAACCAAGGAGAAAGACATAACCAAGGAGAAGTTTGCAAAAGTGCTCAGTAAAATTGCCTACTATCCATTAGTTGAGGTTTGAAGTACGTTTTCAGTCTTTTAGCTGTAGATTTGGTTTCTAGCTGATGAAAATTGTAGGCATGGCAGAACCTGAAAAAATAGCAGCTCAGGCAGGGTGGGGTAGAAGCTCTAATCAAACATGTCCTTTCCTTGTAGGACTGGGTGAAGTCTTCCTCCCAAGTCGAGGCGTACCCTGTGAACAGATGACAGACATGAAAGGTATGATGATTAACAGTAAACGGAGCCAACATGAGTCAGATACAAAATCAATAGACACTGTAAGAGGCCTCCTTCTGTCTCTAAACTCTACTTATTACAAAATATATTCTGATTCTCCACTGAAACAGTCCAACAGGGCAAGATTTTGTGTAATATTAGTTATGTGCTAAAATATACAGTGGGTATAGAAAATAATCACCCCCTTTAAAATGATCACATTTAGTTGCTTTTCAGCCTGAAATGAAGATGGATACCGTGTTTGTTTCATCCAGCTAGATTTACTCAACTTATAACATCCAACTGAAAGATATAACACCAACATGTCAGAAAAATAAAAAAACAGAATCACCGAGTTGAAAAAAATATAAAAAAATCAAAGGCTTTATCAATGCCTAGAAGCACAGTGAAGTTTATTATTAAGAAGTGGAAGGTATTTGGTACAACACAGACCCTCCCTGGATCAGGACATCGCTCCAAACTGGATGAAAGAGGAAACCAGGAGGAAACTGGTCAGAGAGGCGACCAAGAGACCTACAGCAAATCTGAAGCAGTTGCAGGAATTTATGACAAAGAGATGTCACTGTGTGCATGTGACAACAATATCACAAATTCTCCTCAAATGTGGCTTGTATGGGAGGGTTGCAAGAAAGAAGCCACTCTTCAAGAAAGGCCACATGCAGTCATGACTGGAGCTTTGCCAAAACACACCTTGAAGATTCTGAGGCAGATGAGACTAAAATCTAATTATTTGGCCTCAACACCAAGCGATATGTCTGACCAATCACTCACCATCCAAATAACAGCATTCCTACAGTACAGCATGGAGGTGCTAATATCCTGTTCTAGGGGTGTTTCTCTGCAGCAGGGACTGGAGCACTTGTCAGGATAGAAGGAAACATGGATGGGGCAAATACTGTCAAATTCTTGAGGGAAATCTGCTGCCCTCTGCCAGGAAGTTGTCAATGGCAAGAAGGTTTACCTTCCAACATGACAATGACCCAAAGCACACAGCAAAACTGACAAAAGGTGAATGTCCTTGCATGGCCTAGTCAGAGCCCAGACTTAAACCCCACTGAAAATCTGTGGAATGACTTGAAGACTGCAGTCCACAAACTCTCACCATCAAATTTAACTGAACTTGAGCAGTTCTGCAAAGAAGAGTGGGCAAATATTGCAAAGTCTAGATGTGCAAAGTTAGTAGAGACAAATCCCAACAGACTAAAGACTGCAAATAAAGCAAAGGTTGGTTTAAAAAATACTGACAAGGGTGTGATCCTTTTTCCAACTCAATGATTCTGTTTTTTTTTTCTGACATGTTGGTGTTATATCTTTCACTTGGATGTTATAAGTTGCACTGAGCAGCTGGATAAAACAAAAACTGTGTCCGTCTTCATTTCAGGCTGCAAAGCAACTAAATGTGATTATTTTAAAGGGGGTGATTCTTTTCTATACCCACTGAATATGGGTCAAAGACGAGACGTCCAATTTTGATGTCTGCATCAAATTAAATTTACAAAAGTAATTTTTTTTATTCATTGAAAGCATATTAAGTGCAAGTAACGTGTCTACTTTAATGTTTCAGTTAACATTTGTGAAAATAAAATGGCAAAATGTTTTGTGAAATAATGTTCCATCATCATTCAGTGTAACAGATATATTTACGTAAAACTGAAACGCCATACTGGTTTCATATCGGACCTGTACTTTTTAAAATATATAAAAGAAAAAGTGATCATACTAAATTTGATTATATTTTAAATTATTAAAAACTTCTAGCTGACAAACGGGTAAAACCTAGTGGTTGGAAGGATGGTAGTAAGGATTGGTTAAGATTTAAAATTGCAATGAATTAGTTTTTTGGGGGCTGCACTATGATTCTTAAATCGAGTCTTTTAATGTCATCTAATGATTTTTGTTTTAAATATGCCTGACTAGATTTTTTTTGTTTTATGAACTATTGTAAAGCTTTATTAATCTTTTATGGTTTTGATGCTTGAAAACCCCTTTTCGCCTTTGACCCATTTTTTTAAACTTATTAAACTATAAAAAATGAATACAAAAATGTAAATCTTTATTATTAATCCAATGTACAAATAGATAGATAAAATGAATGTACTGTGTATCAGCTGAATGTGATATGCGATCACTCACTGGTGATTGAGCTTTGGAGAAGTTCATATGGGCATACAGCAACACTGCTATGTCCTTATGACCTGCTTCCAGAGCAATAGACAGGGCATTGCTCTCATCCTAGGGACAAGAATTCAAACACCTCATTAGCCTTACTTGCTTTCTAAAAACAATAGCAGTATCCACGATGAGAAATGAGTCGAACACATTACATAAATATACTTCATGTTCATTAAATGTATTTGGTGGATTATCTAGGTTAAAATGAGACTCTGCTCACTCACATTATCGCTGAGTGTGGCGTTGCAGCCCGGCTGAGCCAGTAGCAGCTTTACTATCTCAACGTGGCCGTGTTCACTAGCGCACATAAGTGCGGTCGAGCCCTCATCATCCTGGATGTTGACATCTGCACCACAGGCGAGCAGAGCCTTCACCATGTCCATTCTGCCATGACTGACTGCCAGCATCAGCCCCGTCTGACCAGCCTGGACTCACAGGGTCAATGAGATCAGTTTAGAGACTTAAAAAATCGGACTACTGCCTGAAAAGCTATTCATCTAGTTTAATGCTAATTTATAGTAAGTATACTACTGTAAAATTGTCATGTTATCAATCTGAAAACTTGAAAAAGCTGTACACTACTGTTTAAAAGATTTTTTAAAAAGAAAATTATTTTATTCAGCAAGAACAAAAAAAAACCTTTTTAATTGTTAAAGGGGTCATATGACGTTGCTAAAAAGAACATTATTTTGTGTATTTGGTGTAATGCGTAATGTGTTTATGCGGTTTAAGGTAAAAAAACACATTAATTTTCCACATAATGTACATTATTGTTGCTCCTCTATGCCCCGCCTTTCTGAAACGCGTCGATTTTTACAAAGCTCATCGTTCTGAAAAAGCGAGGAGTTCGCTGATTGGCCAGCTATCCAGCGCGTTGTGATTGGCCGAATACCTCAAGCGTGTTGACGGAAATGTTACGCCCCTTACTATACTGTGATGCTGTGTCTCCCGGCACGACCACACAAAACCAATAAAACCCATTACAAACAAGGCATTTGTTGCATCAGGTGGGGATATCATTACTGATTATAATGACTTATACTGTGTTTTTACGCGTTGCGTATCGCGCCGCGTAAACATAAAACCATCTCTGCATTTGTGATCAGAGAAACGACAAATAACAAGCGCTACTCTACACTGCTCAAACTCGCGTTTGAATCATCAGTGGCAAATTCTTTAAATATAAAAAATGTACTTACAAGCTGTGAGTCAGAAGCGCCAGACTGTTCTTGCAAAGTTGGAACTGCCCCACTTTATAGAACAGCCTTTGAGCTCAGACCCATTGTAGGCTACTCTGCAGGTTCAGGAAACAGTCCTCCATAAACCAGCACGGATCATCTCTAGGCATGATGAAGCGGATATTGTCCTCTTTTGGAAGGCCAAACAAAGTAGTTTCGCTTTCACAACGAAACACACAGCGTCTTCATCACATGGCAGTGGTGGCAACAACAATACTACAGCGAGAATAAAAGTTACGCCTTCTTTCTTTGCGTGAACATTTGGGCGGTGTTATGCAAATATTCCCACACAGTGACGTAGACATGTGGGGGCATGTTTAAACGAGGCGTTTTAGGTAGGCGTGGACGAGTCTTAACTTTTATAAAGAATATCTCTTTAGATTTGAGACTTTAGTCTTTGCAACTTTACAGATCTTCTTTATGCACCAAGAGCTTGTAACACTCCAAAGAGAAAGAAAAAATTAAAATCGCATCATATGACCCCTTTAATTGTGAGTTCATAGGGCCTTTCACACCGCAGGAACCTTTTCATAGTACCAGAACTAATTGTGGAACTACCC